>NW_016107404.1:3957591-3998689 GCF_001604975.1 Cebus imitator
AAAAAAAAAAAACTTCAGATGAAAAGTTGGAAACTAGCAGAGGTTGCTTCATGATGTTTAAGGAAAGAAGCCATCTTCATAACATAAAGTGCAAGGTGAAGCAGCAAGTGCTTTTGGAGAAGCTGCAGCAAGTCATCCACAAGATCTAGCTATCTAAAATAACTGATAAACAACAGATTTTCCATACAGATGTAAAAGCCTTCTATTGGAAGAAGATGCTGTCTAGGACTTTCATAGCTAGAGAGGAGAAGTTCATGTCTGGCTTTAAAGCTTCAAAGGACAGGCTGACTCTTGTTAGGGGCAAATGCAGTTAGTGACTTTAAGTTGAAGCCAATGTTCATTTACCATTCAAAAAATCCTACAGCCTTTGAAAATTATGCTAAATATAGCTCACTTATGCTTTATAAATGGAACAACAAAGCCTAGATTATAGCACATCTCTTTATAGCAAAGTTTACTAAATATTTTAAGCCCACTGTTAAGACCTACTACTTGGAGAAAAAAGAATCAAAATATTACTGTTCATTGACAATGAACCTGGCCACCCAGGAGCTCTGATACAGATATTAGAGATTAATGTTGTTTTGATGCCTGATAACACAACATCCATTCTGCAGCCTATGGATCAAGAAGAAATTTTGACTTTTAAGTCTTATTAATTGAGAAATAACTTTCATAAGGCATAGCTGCCATAACTAATAATTCTTAGCTATGGAAAACAACATTCATGATTTATGAGAGGGGGCTGAAATATAAAGATTAACAGGAGTTTGGAAGTTTATTCCAACTTCCATGGATGTCTTTGAGAGGTTCAAAACTCCAGTGGAGGAGGTAACTGCAAATATGGTGAAAATAGAAAGAGAACCAGAAGTGAAGCCTGAGGATGTTACTAAATTGCTATAACCTCATGATAAAACTTTAATGGATGAGGAGTTGCTTCTTATGGATGAGCAAAGAAAGTGGTTTCTGGAGATGCAATCTACTCCTGGGGAAGATGCTATGAACATTGCTGAAATGACAAAAAAGGATTTAGAACATTCCATACACTTATTATAAAGCAGTAGCAGGGTTTGAGAGGATGAACTCCAGTTTTTAAATAATTTCTACTGTGGGTAAAATGCTGTCAAACAGCATCACTTGCTACAGAGAAATCTTTCATGAAATAAAGAGTCAGTGTATATGGCAAACTTTATTGTATCATTTTTTAAAATTGCTGCAGCCACCCCAGCCGTCCACAATCACCAACCTGATCAGTCAGCAGTCAGTCAAGACTGTATAGAGAATCAGTCAAGAGAAAAAAATCACAACTTGCTGAAGGCTCAGCTGATTGTGAGCATTTTTTAGCTATAAGTATTTTTAATTATGGTATGCTCATTGTTCTTTTAAAAATAATTCCATTGCACACTTAATATGTTACAGTATCATAACTTTTATATGTACAGAGAAACAAAAAAAAAAACTGTGTGACTTGCTTTATTGTGGTAGTCTGGAACAGAAACTGCAATATCTTCAAGGTATGCCTATAAGTGACTGCCCTCTCTCTCTCTCTCTCTCTCTCTCTCTTTCTGTGTGTGTGTGTGTGTGTGTGTGTGTGTGTGTGTGTGTGTGTCTGTGCGTGTATATGTGTATTTCTATTATATCTTGTACAAAAAACAATGTAAGACATTTTGATTAACCAGGCTTGCATAAAGGATGCAGGATTATTTCTATTTTGTGTGTAAAGACTTTACTGTCATGTTATTTTAGTTATTAGAAGACAAATTACACACATATAGTAAAGGGGGTATTAAGGGTCAAAGCTTCCTGTCTTTACTTGCCACTCTATATTCCATTTAATAGCTGAAAATTACTAGACATAAGTATAGTAATTATCTGAACACCAACCAGGGATCATATCATTGAACTGATTACATTAAATTACTGTTGACAGAATTCACTCTAACTAAACAAAGCAATAGTGGTTCACTTCATGGTGAAATTTTCCAATTTATTGATTTTTTTCTCTTTTAAAACATGCCTTTCATAAATGATTGCATGGTTATTTCCATTCAATTTCTCATTCACATGTTTTTAGAATTTTATGTAGTATAAAACAAGAAATGTGTTCCAATATAAGAGTGTATGGTTACAAGGCATTTATTAAGTTGGTTTGTTTGTAAGTAAAATATTTTTTTTAAATGAAGGTAATATCTTGCTTTTGCTGGCAGCTACTGTTGGCACTCAGCCACCCATATCTTAATTTTGTAATTTTTATGCCTCCGTGCTAGGCAGATGTTTATCTAAATGATTTAAATCTCTGTCTCCTACATTTTAGACGCATTTAGTATTAAGAAATGCTCCCTCTGTAACAGCATAGATTAAAAGTTAATTAAGAAGAAGTTAAAGAAGGAGAAAAGTAATTACCTTTTCCATAGGCATGTGTTTCATTTTTGACAGGTTAAAACTTAAGAAGTGGAATAAAGGCTTGGAAACTGGAAATATTTTAAAAAATCATTATTGTTTGCTTCTTTATATACTTAGAAGGGCCAAGTTACTTACAAAAAGTAATCTGTTTAGTAATGCAAGATGGACTATTTGATAATAAAATCTTGCTCATTGTTTTATAGGATTCATGTTTTTAGATATCCTGATTATCTATCAAAAATGGAAATCACCAATATGGCGTTGGTAATTCTTATAGGATCTCAAGTAGAGTAGGGTATGAGAAAAGGAATTTGGAGGATTTTTCCTGGATCTTTAAAAACAAACTCTAGTTAAAAAATAAATGTAATGAAGTGATTTTACATATCTAATATTATGCTAGTGTGATTTAATGGGGGAAAATCCTGTTAAAAGCCTGCGAAATTTAGGTTTCCCTTATATGCTCTGTCACTCCTGCTGTGAATATCACTTTAACCTTTTTAAATCCCTAGAGATATTTTACACAGTGGTGTTATTAGTGTATGCATATTACGGATCTCAACAAATCTCCAGATTAGGACAAATTATTTTCAGCTTTCCCCAATAGAATACTGCTAATTGTCATATATTTATATTAAATTCTTCATGATAATAAACACTGTAATTAAAACTGCAACATTGCTGCCATTAAAAACCATTTTAATCATCTTAAATTTGCAACAAAAAATATCTCTTTGGGCTGAAATGATATATGTAACTATAAGCTGAGAGGAACACAAATACATTTTGTGGATTCTCTGTGAAAAGTCAAAGGTTCATTAAACCAGGCCGTGTCCAGCAAAAAAAAAAAAAAAAAAAAAAAAAAATCATAGAAACGGTATACAATATGTTTCAGCTCTCATTCTCCTTGGTGTAATTAATAATTTGGAGGATATTTTCTTCATTGGGGTCTCTTAGGCCTCAAAAAATATTGATTTTTGCAAAGAAAATATTTTATTCTCATATATACTCTTTAATGCTCTATAAAATACACTTTAAGAACTTCTGATAAAAACAACTATATATATAAAACCTTGAATTAGGAACGCTCTCTGAAATTTTAATTGTTATTTTATATTTAGCCTTAAGGAGATATAGGGTTTTAGAAATTTAAAAAGGGGAAGTGAGGGCTGGGCACAGTGGTTCACGCCTGTAATCTGAACACTTTGGGAAGCTGAGGCAGGCAGATCACCTGAGGTCAGGAGTTTGAGACCAGCCTGGCCCACAGGGCAAAACCTCGTCTCTACTAAAACTACAAAAATTAGTCGGGCTTGTTGGCGCATGCCTGTAATCCCAGCTACTCAGGAGGCTGAGGTAGGAGAATCACTTGAACCTGGGAGGTGGAGGTTGCAGTGAGCTGAAATCACGCCACTGCACTCCAGCCTGGGCAACAAGAGTGAAACTGTATGTCAAAAAAAAGAAAAAGAAAAAGAAATGAGATGGAGGAGTGAGAAAGTTATCTCACTGTTCTATTATTAATCTTTGAATTCCACTTAGCACATAAAACAAAACTAAAATATTCTTATCTATCATTAGTGATGTATTAGTAGAATCCAGAGTTTGCAAAGGACTTTTAAACTTCACCTAGGTAAATATTGTGAAATAAGGAAAGAATATAAGCTTTGGCATGGATAGACAGATTCTCATCTAGCCTTGTCACTTACTGGCTGTGTGACTCTGGCCAAGCTACTTCTTTCTGCTTCAGTTTCATCACTTGTACTGTTGTGATCATCACATAGGTGAAGCTGTGTTAGCCTGAACCTTGACTCCTGATCATTTGTGTACAACACTGATACTACCATTGGAGTGTCTGGTGCCACCAAATCATTTTTCTAGGTAAGAATTATCCGTAAGTGAATTGGTTATATTGCCGGGGGTTATCTGGGAGAAGGTTTCTTTTGCTTTGTACTTCTCTGCCACACGTAAAAATCAGTCAGACTACACAAAAGTCCTCATACTTTTCTAGAGGCCTGCTTCTGCTTCAAAGAGTCTGACATATGGTAAGTACTAAGCACATAGTCTTACCCATTCTCATCTACAATGCGTCTTTGCTTTCAGGCATTATTAAGCAGAGACAATCTTAGTTCTTATTTATAACCGAAGAATGTTTAATTTTCATTTCCCTTTGTTTTGGTCTAGTGAAGAAGATTTAATATAAATGTCAAATTTCTCTTCTTATGAATTAAAACAACTGAATTTTAGCTCAAATGGAATTAAATGCAAATCCTAGGTTCCAATGTAATAGCTGGTGTCAACATTTTATGCAACATCCTTTCCATGCTTGAATTGTATGTCTCCCTTGTCTTTCTCCTCCAGGTAAAATAACCTCACTTCCCTTAGCTTTTGTCAACAGGTCTAGTTTTCATGTCTTAAATCAGTTTTTGGTCCCATCTGAACTCTACAGAATATTTGAGTTGTGGTCTCAAGCAGACAAAAAACATTAAGGCCTATTCAAGTTGAATGCAGGCAGAAAAGCTTCTGTCATTGTTCGAGAAGACGCCTTCAGCTTTTGCCTACTTGTCTTTCTCTAACGAACCTCAACCACATTGCGAGGAAATGAAAGATGTTTTATATAAAAGCAATAAGTTGTAAGTTGTGAAGTTTCCCCTTTTCAGTTCCTTTTTAGTTTATTTAATATTCATTTTTTAATGTAACTTTGCTGTAAGGAGCAAACAGAGGGGAAGTATAAGAAGAAAAATCAGTCTCACGTTGAGATTGGATATCAGCATATACAGGTGGAACCAAAATACAATTAATATTGGCAGAGAAATTTTTCAGTTTAGTATTTTTAAAAATAGCTTTTCCCGACTGAATTTGTATTATTGCTCTTAATTGATATAAAGAGTAAAATGTCTCCAAAACTATCTCTGGGAAAACTAGAATGGACTTTGACTCCAGATAATTTATCTGCAACACTGCAGTCAACAATGGGGTCTGTGGCTGGTGCAGGCAAGTCAGGGTTTTCCAGGTATGAATTATCTGGAAATGAATTTGTTGTGCCCCAGGGGCCAAGTGTCTCTTTCCTTTGTAATTCTGTGCTGCACTCTGAGTCAAACCAGAAAAAGTTGAGAGCTGTGTGACTGTGACAAAGGTCAAAAGACTTCTAGAAGATGCACTTTTGCTGCAAAGAAGGTGACCTGATAGCTGAAATAAAATTTGGGTCACCAAGCTCCTTGTCCAGTTAATTCAATTTACTTTACGATAAACTATAATAGGTACTAGGTGGAGAACAATGACAAAGTTTCTATTGTAAGAAGCTTTTAAATTGGCTGCCCTGTTCTACTCCATGCAAAAATAGTCCTACCGATAAAAATGATGTCATAGTAATTGAAAAAGTAAATAAAAATCATTGTCCTAATTGACATGAATAGAGCTTATATAGCACATTCAAATGTTTGAAAATATAAGTATTTTCTATTCAATATCTGTTAATATGCCATATTACAAATCACATAGGAAGAAAAAAAGGGAAATCTGTTTTTCATTAAATCAACAGAAATACGTAAAAGCCAAGTCTGCCTCTTGGGCAAAATTTACGAAGTACGTCTAATGATGTAGGATAAAAATCTTATAATATTGAGCTGCTTGCAAGTGACATCAGATTACCAAGGAAATGTTAGTAACGCAGATCAGCCCATAAGGCTGATCATTGCGAAAGTGTCATCTGTCAGACCTGGAAGGCAGATTTCTCATGGGTATGTCAGTATTCTTGCTGACTCTGTTAAACTGCATCTATCTGAACTTCTCATTTGTGGGTCACCTACCCTAGAAGCAAGAAAAGTTGTATCTTGAGATTTTACACTGTTTTACGTATAACTAGAAAGGGCTAATTAGAATGTGACAGCAGAAGTAGTGCATAATTTAGAAAGGCAACATGAAAGTTAGCACTCTAAGAAAAAAAATACAAAATTTGAAGTGAATAATATGCGGAAGAAAATAGCAAAACAAAAAGCAAATGAGCTTGATACAACTTTGCTCTCAAAAGGCTATTAGTTCCCTAAATCTGGCCATTTTCTCGTTCATAGGCTTCTGCAAAGATCCCTCATGTAAAGCATTAGTAAAAGCCTTTCTTGGCAATTCCTTTTGGTCTTCTTATTTATTCCCTTAGTTTAATAAATGACTTTTTTTTTTTTTTGATATGTGATTCTTTGCTATAAAGTATTTTTAGGAGAGCATGTAAAACACTAGCATTAGCAGAATCATATTGTAGGTCGTCCTTGAAAGGGTAACTTCTGGGTGTAGGCCACAAGAGAGGTAATACTAAATTGCCAGAAATATTCTTAGAGCTTAATTAAAATATAACAAACCATTATGTCATCAATATTAAAGGTTAAGGCACCACTATGATTGTATGTTTCAAAAAATACAGTCAAAACTAGTCTTCAGGAAAACAAGCAACCCCACGTTCCTGGCAGAGCTCATCCTTCTGCATTCTAGTCTACTCAACAATAATGTTAGAGAGTGAAAAATGTGCAAGAGTGTTCTACCAGGGACTTTCATAGTTTGGCTCACACCCTATAATCTCTTTTTCAGGTTGATCTTTTTTTTTTCAAAGCCAAAATGACTTCGATAGGAAAAGAATTTAGTTAGAGAACTCAGGAGAAGAAATAGTTTGGTGACAGAGTGGGAGAAAAAGACAGGAGGATGGGGAACCTATGCATATGAAGGGCTGACTGTATGTAAATCTGGAATTTTGATTTGTTGCAATGATAATGAGACAACCATATGGGCTTTTAAAAATATATAATACATATATATATATATATATATATATATTGAAGTACATACATTGCTTTCTAATTTTCTAGGATACTTAATAAGAGTCCCAATTCTGTTCTCTGATGTAATGAATAACATTAATTACTTAAGTAATATGAATTATATTAAGTTCTTGGACAAGAATATAGTGTGTTGAAGCTCTTTTGCTGTGTTCTGCCTGAGCTGCTCAGAAAAGACCACTTAGATATTGATGCTGATACAGAAAGGGCCAAAGCAATGTTTCTCAAAGTATGTTCAGACAATCAGTCTAATTGACTTGAGATACTTGTTAAAATATGCAGATCTGAGATCCTCCAAGATAAACTGAATTCGAAATTTTTTTTTAGCTGGGGCCCAGGACTCTGGAATTAAACATAACTTCTTTAGCTAGTTCTCCAGCTAAGTCTAGCTAAAGGCTAGACTTTCCTTCATTTCTTGATCTTCATGACTGAGATCACCACATTGTCCCCAAGGGAGGTAGTTTTTTTTTTTTTTCTGTATGCCTTTACTTCTCACCTCTTTCTACTATCAGGAGCTCATTGGTGGGTATTCTTAACCTGCCCTCTAGTGGGACTACGTCAGCTGTGTTGATTGTCTCCAAAGGTGTAGAAATCAAGACACATTTCCAATAAAATCTCTCACTGAAAGGACTAAATGTACCAATAAAATCTAACTTCAAAACATTCTTCTTTTCCAGAAACTGTTTCCAGAAACTCTGTTTCAGAATATATATTGTATCTCTTTTGTATTTTTCAAATGATCTTTCTATAAAATGTATAAGAAGGTATAATTTTTTCAAAAAGTTTCTTTAACCTTTCAATTTGAGATTTAATATGTAACTTATCTTCAAAAATTAGTTTCAGGTTGGTCTAGTGCTACCCTTTTGAGATTCTGTCCACAGGAGTCCCCAGGGCTGCCTCCAGCTTTCTCACAGCAAACTTACAACAGCTGTGGGGTAGCCGACTGGTCCTCAGTTCTGCCCTGGAGTCCTCTGAATGCGCAACCACAAATATGATTTTGAGACATGTTAGAAAAATAATACTACATGATATGATGGAAAACATTTATTTACAAGCATGTATTTTTGAGTTCGCTATTTATATCAACAGAAACTCCTGCCATCTACTAGCACTAGAAATATATTTACAACAAAATATATGTAACTAGAAAAATCAATTCATTTTTCCAGAAAATAAAATTTTCTCCAAAATAGCACTGTCACCTCTGAAACAAAGCTTGAGATTACTGCAAGTCAGAGAGCATGAGAGGAGTTTTAATAAAGCAACTCTCATGCTTATAGTCTGAATAATCCAGATTTTAAAAGTCAAATATTGAAGGAAACAGATGCTTCAGTTCATGTGATCAAGATCAAGACTTCCTTTAATACAACAAAGCTCCATTTAATTTCCTAACTGTTCCTTTTCAGTGAATTAAGATAAGCTTTTTCAGACTGCTATAAGTACATTTTCACTTTAGAAAATGCCCAAACTATTTGAGACCAGCCTGGGCAACATAGTAGACCTGATCTCTAGAAAATATTCAAAAATTAGCAAGGCATGATTGTACATGCTTGTAGTTCTAGCTACTTGGAAGGCTGAAGCAGAAGGATTGCTTGAGCCCAAGACTTCACGGCTGCAGTGAGCTATGCTTGTACCACTGCACTCCAGCCTGGGCAACAGAGAGACCCTGTCTCAGAAAAAAGAAGAAAGAAAATGTCTCCACTACTACATTCTCCTTACATTTCACCAATATGGAGTAATAAGATTTTTTCTTTTCATTTTTGAGGTTATAAAGGTGTATATATTTATTGGTTATAGACATGCAATATGTAATAATCACATTAGGGTATCCATCGCATTAAGCATTTATTCTTCGTGTTATGAACAATCTAATTATATTCTTTCAGTTATTTTACAGTGTACAATTAAATCGTTTTTTTAATTATAGTCATCCTGTTGTGTTAGCAAATAACAGGCCTTATTCATTCCTTCTATTTTTTGTATCCATTAATCATCGCCACTCCCCCCACTCTACCCTTCCACTATCTCCTTCCCATTCTCTGGCAATCATCCTTCTACTCTCTACCTCCATGAATTCAATTGTTTTAATTTTTAGCTTCCACAAATAAGTGAGAACATGCAAAGTTTGTCTTTGGGTGCCTGGCATATTTCACTTAACATAATGACCTCCAGTTTCATTCATGTTGTTACAAGTGACAGGATCACACTTTTTTAATAGCTTAATAATATTCCATTATATGTAGCACATTTTCTTCGTACATTCATCTGTTGATAACCTAAGAGTTGATGGACGCTTAGGTTGCTTCAAAATCTTGGGTATTATGAGTAGTGCTGCAGTAAACATGGAAGTGCAGGTTATCTCTTCTGTACACTGATTTCCTTTCTTTGAGGTATATACCTTAGCATCGGATTGCTAGATCTTATGATAGCTCTATTTTTAGCTTTTTGCAGAACCTCTAAACTTGTTCTCTATAGTGGCTGTATTAATTTACATTACCACCAACAGTGTATGAGGAATGTTCCTTTTCTCCACATCCTCGCCAGTATTTTTTATTACCTGACTTTTGGATAAAAGTCATTTTAACTGGGGTAAAATGATATCTCATTGTAGCATTGATTTGCAGCTCTCTGAAGATCAATGATGCTGAGCACCTTTTCATATATCCATTTTCCATCTATATGGCTCCTTTTGAGAAATGTCTATTCAAGTCTTTTGCTCATTTTTAAAATCAGAGTATTAGAATTTTTTTTTATGTGGAGTTGTTTGAGCTCCTTATATATTCTAGTTACCAATACCTTATCAGATGTGTAGTTTACAAATCTTTTCTCCTATTCTGTGGGTCTCTTTACTTTGTTGATTATTTCCTTTGCTGGGAAGAAGCTTTTCAACGTGATGTGTTCCTGTTTGTCCATGTTTGCTGCAGTTGCCTGTGCTTGTAGGATATTGCTCAAGAAATCTTTGCCCAGATCAATGTCCTGCAGATTTTCACCAATCTTTTCTTGTAGTTTCATTGTTTGAGGTCTTATATTTAGGCCTTTAATTCATTTTGATTTGATTCCTGTGTATGGCAAGAGATAGGGTCTAGTTTCATTCTTCTGCATATGAATATCCTGTTTTGTCCAGCATCACTTATTGAAGAGATTCCCCACCCCCTTCCCAGTGTATGTTCTCGGTACTTTTGTCAAAAATGAGTTCACTGTAGGTGTAAGGATTTATTTCTAGGCTCTCTATCTAGTTTGTTCCATTGGTCTATGTGCCTGTTTTTATGCCAGTACCATGCTGTTTTGGTTATGATTAACCAAAGCTCTGGAGTATAATTTGAAGTCAGGTAATGTGATTCCTCCAGTTTTGTTCTCTTTGCTTAGGATAGCTTTAGATATTCTAGATCTTTTGTGGTTCCATATGAATTTTAGGATTTTTTTTTTCTATTTCTGTGAAGAACATCATTGGTATTTTTATAAGGATTGCATTTTAAAATGGACATTTTAAAAATATTTATTCTTTCAATCCATGAACATGGAATATCTTTCCATTTTTGGCATTCTCTTCAGATTTTTGTATCAATTTTTTATAGTTTTCATTTAAGATATATTTTACTTTAGGAACTAATGTGAAAAGACAGGATCTGACATGTCACCTTTGGTGTGCCAGAGTTCTCACTCTATTTTGTATGCGCTTTTTTAATTTTTTTGGACATTATTTAGTAAAGTTTAAATGTTAGGTAAGATTTCAGATTCTTATAAGTCTGATTTGAAAATTCATTCTTTATGTTATCTCACTGTCCTCAAGAGATTCTTCTGTTAACAACAAATATATAGATCATAAAATCGTTTTTTAACCCACTATAGTAACAAAGTAAAAATGTGCTTTATTTTATAAAACTTCCAACAAAGGTAGATTTTTTTTTTTTTTTTTTTTTTTTTTTTTTTTTTTTTTTTTTTTTTTTTTTACTGCTGAGCACTTTAACGTGGGTAGATAAATTGGAAGAGACTCTTAGGAGAGTTGGATTGTTCTCTGTACTAGAGTGAGAAGACTTTTGGACTCTGTAACACAAATCAGGACTAAGAAGCACAGAAATAAGGAAAAGAAAGTATGAAGACATCATTCATTTAGTATGTTCAAATCTTCACCAAAGTCTAAATCTTAGGAAATGTTGAACTATGTTTATTTCTTGGAGAATGTCATCCAAGGGATGATATGATTCCTACAATGAGATTTTTTAAAAATGAATTTTATTGGGACATAGAAAAGAACATGAAGGCACAAACATGTTCAAAATAGATGTAAGAGTTTTGTTGTTGCTGTTTTGTTTTTGATTTTACTTCTTCATGGGATAAAATTTGGGGGTTGGGGCAAAATTAACTGCAGTTTTTCCTGTTACTTTTAATGGCAAAAACCACAATAACTTTTGCACCAATCAAATGTAAATCTGGGTCAAATTTAATTTGGTATTCAAGGTTTAGAAAACTTCCAGCTGAAATTAGCCAGGTGTGTTGGTACACATCTGTAATCCCCACTGCTCAGGAAGCTGAGGCAAGAGAATCACTTGAACCCATGAACCCAAGAGGCAGAGGTTGCAGTGAGCCAAGACTGCACCACTACACTCCAGACTTGGCAACAGAGCAAGACTCTACCTCAAAAGAAGAGAAAAGAAAAGAAAACAAAAGAAAAGAAAAGAAAAGAAAAGAAAACTTCCAGCGCCTTCCATAAGGTGTTATTTATTTGGTTTCAAAATATTTCAAAAAATGTCTTCCCTATGTGTGAAAATACTGGAAAAAAATCTAGATCAGAGCAATGATGATAGGGAAGAGAATATGCACACACTATGCGAGGAATCAGTCTTCAAGAAGAGTATCAGAAGGAAGAAACAAGTGCCCTTTGGAAATTATATGGTGAAGTGAAAAAGAAGCAAGAGAGAGAAATTTAGACTCAGCAAGATAATAGAAAATAAAATACAATTGGAAGACTAATAACGTAGTTCCTTATAAAATCTTCCCTTCAAAAAAATAATGCACTTTGTAACTATGCTTTTTTCACACTGACAACATAGGACATTTTTGAACTATGATTTAAAAAAAAAAAAANAAAAAAAAAAAAAAAAATCAGAAAATGAGAATACATACAATTCAGCTGATAAAATCCTACTTCTGTAACTCCAAAAAAGTAACAGTGAAAAAGAAGAAAATTTTAACACAATACTCCAAAATAAATTAATGAACAAACACTTTGAGATATGGAGTGAAATCAAAGCAAAACAAAGCAAAAAACTTGAACCATAAATTCAAACACTAAAAAGAGAAAAAAACTATTTCAAAAGACAAAATCATATCAGAAACAGTAAATTACAAGATACCAAGAAATAATATATTAAAATAAAAGTATAATGATGTTCATTTAAAAATAATAGAAAAATAACAAAGAAAATAAAATAGAAACAAAAAGGCTCAGAAACAAAGTGCTTAAAATGGAAGACAGGCAAAGGAGATCCAATTTACTATAACTGTCTGCAAGTAAAATAATGGAAAATTACTAAATTTTAAAGGACAATTCAAAGTAGCCTTTCAAAAATAAAAGAAGTTCTGAATCTACATACTGAAAGGGCTCAGTGAGTAGCACAGAAAATTGATTAATAATAATCAGTCCAAAGTGATCTTAAAGTAAAAATACCAAATTTTTATAGATGAATAAAATTCTGCACACTTTAGCCAATAAATAAATAAAAATGATGATAAATAGTTGGCATTGGACTTCCAAAACTCTACATACAAAATAAGGTATCTCATATACACCACAGAATACTATGCAGCCATAAAAAAGAATGAGATCATTTCCTTTGCAGGGACATGGATGCAACTGGAGGCTATTATCCTTCGTAAACTAACACAGGAACAGAAAATCAAATACCGCATGTTTTCACTTATAAGTGGGAGCTAAATGATGAGAATACATGGACACGCAGAAGGGAACAACACACACTGGGGCTTTTTGGAGGGTAGTGGGTGGGAGTGGGGAGACGATCAGGAAAAATAAGTAATGAATACTAGGCTTAATACCTGGGTGATGAAATAATCTATACAGCAAACCCCTATGACACAAGTATACCTATGTAACAAACTTGCACTTTTACTCCTGAACTTAAAAGTTTAAAAGAATGGGGAAAAAAAGATAACAGAAGAAAAATAAAAGGCAGATTCAACTACCTTTCTAAAGTAAATGAGAGATAACCAGGCTAGCAGGATAGAGGGACCTGAATTCTGCTAAGTTATAGACATAAGCAATAGCCAGCCATTATTTTGGAGGTCCCAGGCTATGCAAATTCCCCTATTACTCCTGCAGGTAGTATCACTATTCTGGAAGCTAAGCTTAGACCTTTGAGATACCTTTTCAGGTTATGTCCATGTTTGATGATCGCTGGCTCCACCTGGACCCACTAACCACTCCTGTGGCCCCATCAGAAATGACTGAGTGTGCAGAAGACCATTTTCCACAACCCTATGACTGTAACCCCAGCCAATAAGCTGCAAGCACCCCTAGACAGCAAGCCTACCTACCCCCATCCCTCACCCAAACTATCTTTGAAAAACCCTAGCCCCCAAAGTCTCAGAGAGATTTAGTAAAAACTCTGTCTCAATGTGGTATGGCCAGCCTTATGTCTATTAACTCTTTCTTTATTGCCAAAAACAAAAACAAAGCAAAATAAGGTACAAAGGAGTAGCATTTTCAAATAATTCAAGGGAGCAATATTACAGATTGTAAACCTAAGACGAGCAAAAAACAAGATAAAGTTGAGAGCAAAGTAATAATGTTCTATGTTATATGCCACATGTGTGTTATATGTTCTGACAAAGTAGAAATAACACAACTGAAATCGACAGAAATGAGAAAGTAGTGAAGCTGATGTGTAGGCAATAGTTTGCAGTTAGAATATGCCATTCAAAACTACAAACAACACAAAAACATGTTAAAACAAAAGCAAAAGAATAAGAAAATGTAAAAAGAATTAAAAATTGACTCTTAAAACAAAAGTGCAATCTTTCTTAAACATCAAAAGAAATTACAAAATAGAATAAAAGAGGTCAAAACCCCACTTCGTGTAGGGAAACATGGCGAATATCACACAGTATACATAACAATTATTACATAAAATGACAGAGTTGTCATTAAATGTTTAGCACATCAATTATTGTGAATGGATAGGATTAACGCATCCATTAAAAACAAATTATTTTCAATTTGGCTCACAAATACCCAATACATTCTGTATCCAAAATATACACAAAATAATTCAGAAAGGCTAATAATTCAGATGTGTGTCTATATATATACGTATATATATATATATATATACGTATATATATATGTGTGTATATATATATACATATATATACACACATATATATGTATATGTGTGTGTATATACACACGTGTATATACACACACATATACATATGTGTGTGTGTGTGTGTGTGTGTGTGTGTGTGTGTGTGTGTATATATACACACACACCAGGCTTCTAGGAATAATAACAGAGCAAAGGCAACATTGTATGGAAGTTAATTTTAAACTTTGCTAAGAAGCATTAAATGCGGGAAATAATTCTCTTTTTAATGTCAAAAGCCTGAATTCACAAAATATATATGACAACTATCAATATCTATGCACCAAAACAACATAGCAGACACTTTTATAAAGCAAAAACTACAGGAGATTCAAAAAGACACAGATAGAAACATACAAGCCCAGGAGATGTTAATATATCAGAACTAGTAAAAGATCAATCAGTGCCTATGGAACAGAATACAGAAGTCCTATAAAACCTAATCAATACAGTAGATATAAATATACACAGAACCTTACACTCAGGTAAAAGTGAATATATCTTCTTCTCAAACATTCATTGGGCATTCTTAAAATGTAATTATATACTAAGTTACATAAATATATTTCATAATTTAATTATAAATGTTAAAATTAAATCTCTAATAAGAAAAAACATATTTTAAAATAAAAAAGTAAAAGATCATATGAATATAAAATCAAAAATAACTTTTGTTAAACAAATTGGGTGAATATGAAAATACAAAACAAATTTAAAGAATTTCTAAACAAGGACTGATAAAAAACAAACATACACATATATGTGTGTATTAAAGCATATATACTATCTATATATCTCTATATGAGAATCTGTGGCACATAAAATAGCGATAATAGGAAATTATTTAACCTCAAACACTTCATCAATAAAAATAAATGAATATGCCTAAATGAATTAAATTATCTGCTAAAAATACATGAATATAAGGAAAATGAACAAAAAGAAAACACAAGAAGGGAAATAATTTAGTTGAAAGTAGAATTTAATGTAGGTCTCACTTTCAGAATATTAATGTTTCACAGACACACACCAAAAAGAAAAATAATAAAACAAAAATGAAGAGTGAAAAATTCTAAAATTGAACAGAAACAGAAATAAATGATCCAACATATTTTAAATAAATAATATTTTTAATAAATAACACTAAGAAGTAGTGGGAGAAGATCTAACCATAGCCGGACTATGTTTTCCAGCTAAAGACAAAAAGAACCCCAAATAAATACTGAATGCTACTGAGTAGTCTTTCTTTCCTAGATGCCTGGGTTAGTAACACTGACACTATTTTCTATACATTATAAGATTAAACATGTAAGTGAATATATTATAGATTATGGGAGCTTTGTTTGTCCCTGGCAGAGAGGACAGTTATAAATATAAAAATGGAGAATATAGAATTATCATGTTACGTTGGAATGGAATCAGAGAGACCAGTGTGAATCCATTGTTTTTAATATAGCTAGTAAGCTGAATAAATAGATACAGGTGAGTGAGGGTAATACACCATTATCTTTCTGTAATTGGCTTTATGAATACTAACAATGCCTGGAAGCAATGACTCCCCTGTGGCGATGGTTACAGATAGAACCCTGATCTTGATCTCATCTCTAACACCATTCTTCATTGAAAGGAACCAGGTTTTCTTGAGGAAATGGCTGATTCTAGCGCTAAGGCAAGGAAAGTAAAAGAGGACCCTGCAACACCCTGTGATAAAAGCCAGGAGGGTGCTCAAAGAATTATGGTTCATGTCAAAAGGGCAACTGTGACCTACTTGAAGGAATTTCCATTGGCCAAGAATGGGACAATTTGAACATTCAAATAAATAATGACAATAAAGAATTATAACCTATTATATAAAATACACTCTGAAAAATAAAAATAAGGATGAGGGAAAAGCTCTTCCTTTTGGTAGAAAATAAATTAATAAAAATAAATGATGGAATTAAAAAATCATAACAATCCTCTTGGTAATAATCAATGAAAGTGAGAATCATCAATGGATGTTAAAACTAGTGATGGCAGTGGTAGTTCATCTAGAATGGCCACTGCCATGACACTAGCCACAGTGGGAAAGGCATGGCCAGGGCTGTGCACTCCATGGAGCTGGCAGGATCTGGGAACACGTGGAAGTGCCATCTCCTTCTGAGTTCACAGGATGGGAACTTCGTGCTCCCCGGGCACCAACGTGGCCACCCAGCCAACTTGTAACTAGTTGGCTGTGGACATGGGCCTCCCAGTGCTCTTGGAGGCTGGAGGCTGGAGGCAGGCAGGAGCACAGCTGTAGCCACCCAAGTCATGGCTGCAGACCTGGGCAACTCTGAAGTCTTGGGGATGCAGGAAGGACCCCAGCCCCCACAGGCTTGGAGATGTCTTCTCCCACTGCCTGGCCTTTCCCTGCTCCTGGCACCCTCTCCAATCTTGGAGCAAGGTTAGGGCTGAGCCTGGGCACAACTGCAGCTTGGCAGGGTGTGCATCCACTTGAGGCAGCACTGACATGCAAGGCCCCTGCTGCCTCAGCCCCCTCTGGACTTTGGGTAACAACAAGCATGGGAGGGAAGGCGAGGGCAGCTTGGTGTTGGCCTACAAATGCCCTTTGGCACAAATGGCCTGGGCACCATGATTGGCAGCAGGAAGCAGACAGTCTCCTGGGCATAAGGGAGTGGGACCCTGGTGAAGCTCCCTTCAAGCTGGGGAGGGCCTGAAGCCCGGGAGTGGGGCTGCCAGTCCCATGGACTAGCACTTGTGGTGCTTTATCGAGGCTTCCCATGGATTAAGTAGCATGCACTTCCTCCTCTTTGAGGCCCATAAAAGCCCCAGACTCAGCCAGACTCAAGGAGATGATAAGATGACCGGCTGCAGAGAGAAGCTACCCACTCCAGGGTCTCCTTTTTGCTGAGAACTAAGCAGACTTCAGCTGTAGAGAGGAGCTACCCACCTCAGGTCTCCTCTCTGCTGAGAGCTGAGGAAAAAATGGAATAAACAGCTGCGGAGAGAGACCCCAGGGTCTCCTCTCTTCTAAGAGCTGAATACTCATTGAATCACCCTAGCTGTGCAGAGGAGCTATCCACTGCAAGTCTCCTCTGAGCTATTCTATCACACAATAAAGCTCCTCTTCACCTTGCTCAACCTCCACTTGAAAAATAGAATTATTTAGCTCCATTTGTCCACATACTTCATTCTTCCTGGGCATAGGACAAGAACTCAGGACCTGCTGAATGGCAGGACTGAAAGAGCTGTAAGCAAGCAAGGCTGAAGCATACCCCTTGCTTGCCATGTTGTGGGCAAAAGGAAAGAAGATCTGCAGCCCTATGGGGAGCCCAGACCTAGGAGCTCCTCAAGCCAGGGCTGAGACACCATCTATGGGGCTCTGTAGTTCCTGGCATCTTAAAGCTTCCAGGTGCCACTGTATTCCCTGGTGCCAGCCATGGAACCTGCTTGTGGGATGTCTGGTCCAGCTGCAGCTGCAGCCTCACAGGGAGCCAGCACCTGTGCCAATGCCTGGAGCTGCCCACCCACTGCAGCCAACATGCCTGGCTATGCACAGGGGCTGGAACCCATGCTGTCTCTCTCACACACCCCTCACTGCTCCACTTGCCCTTGGCAGGCATGGGATCCAGGCCAGTAATGCAAGCTAAGAGCAGCCTGCCAGGCTGAGTGGGCCAAGTGGGCCAAAGCAAAACTCAAGCAAAGGCACCACTGGCCACGGAGGTTTCCAGCTGGCAAAGCAACACCCCAAACATCCTGTAACACAATAAAATTTGGAGAACACATGGAATATTTAACATAGTCTGAAAATAATAACATTTTTAATTACAAAGTTATATATTCTGCTTTACAGGGGAGAGACAGCAGAGTCTACTATAACCAAGTGATCAAAGTTAACACCATTAATGAGACTGGTAACAGCATGTGTCACCTGATATAAAATTCTGTGAAAAGAACATCATTTCTGAGGTATTTCTATTAAACCTGCATAAGGTGAATGTATAAGAAGAAATATTAGACAAGCACAAATTGGGAGACATTCTATGAATAGCTGGCCTTTACTTTTTCAATGTGTCAATATCATGAAACACAAGAAAGAGAAAAGAACTATTGCAGATTAATGGAAGAGACAAGACAACTAACTGAATGCAATACATGATTACAGATTTTCTTTTGTTATAAAGGCATTACTGGGCAGGTAAACAAATTTGGAAAAGGTCTGTAGATTAGATAGCTATATCTATGTTAAAACTGAATTGGATAATTTTCCTATGATTGTTTCAGGGAATTTTGTTGTTTTTAGATATTATACCCTGGTATATTTAGAGGTGAAGGAGTATCATGCCTATAATTTACTCAAATATTTTGGAGAAATGTAAGTCTATTTCTCTCTCTCAGACAAAGCGAGAAAAAGATAAAGCAAATATAGTAAAATGTTAACACTTGGGAAATCTGGGTGAAGTGTATGTTGTGTTATTCTTGCAACTTTTGGTAAGAATGGACCTATGTCTAAGTGAACAAATGAATGCATGCATGAAGACATGAATAAATGAATGAATATAACCTTTTTGTGTCATGTTCACATTAGCTCACTGCTACCATCTTGTCCCTAGTCCACCAAACTCTTCTACCTGGATTACTGTCTTCCAGCCTCCTCTCAGTCTCTTCTCAGCAGGAAAGCCATAGTAATTCTTTGAAAATGTAATCAGATCATGCCACTTCTCTGCATTCAACTCTGTCGAAAACTCAGTGTTTTCACACTGTACAGAAATAACATGTTTATATATGTTTTTCAACCATGAAGCTATAAATTCCTCAAGCAAAGAAATACATATTATTTACACAGGCCTTACTTCCCATTGCCCACACACATACTCATGAGAACACTGACAACTATCTTGGGGAAAAATACGTGATCATGCATTTGCTGCAGTTGTCACCTACGTTATCAGTTTATTAGCTATTACACATTATTACCTTAATTTGGTTCACTCTGCTTTGACCAAAAACATTTCATGATTTCTGTAATCGCAGGAAAATGATAAACGTTTTCTGACTTTGTCTTTCTCTGCTGCCTGATTTATCTGAAAATTTTCATGTCAAAAGAGATATATGTGTTCTCTGTTAACAGTCTTTTGAATTTCTAAACAAGTAGTGTCTTTCTGATTCTTTGTATAACATAAAAAAGAATTTTTTTATGTTATGGATATTTCAGTTCCTGAGGCTTAGATTATGCCAGAAGAGGGAAGGAAAAGGAGCATTGAATATTAGCTCATCCATAATCTTTGTACCAAGATTTATCCAAGCCGGAAACAGTTGGCATACCTCCAAAGTAAATACACATCACAAATTAATATGGAAATTGGGGTTTTACTTTATATTTTTAAATTCATTTTAAAAAATAATTTCTGAATCTGATCTTTACCAAGGGCTTACAACATGTAATTTCCCTAGAATTCAGCCAAACTGTAAATTCAGTGTCATCTTTTAAGTTATTATGGGACTGTAAGTACTTCCTAGCTTTATTCTGGATGTCAGAAACACAGAACCCAGCCTCTGAGAAGTTGTATTCCTGCTCCTTTGTTACTGATACAGGTGACTGTTACATATCCTCAATATGCCCATAAATTTTCAGCTTCCTATTATACATTCTGCATTTCATGGCTGTGTTCACTTGTAACTATTGACAAAAAATGATTAATTATGGAAACAGCGCCACATTCACCATTTTGAGCTTTACTGGCTCAAGACCCTTTGTTTCTATAATGCTGGTCACAGTGAGACCAATAAGGGCAAAGAGTGGTAAAACAAAGCAGAAGGAGCTACCGACAACCTTTGCTTAACTCCTGAGGAACATTCCTGAACCTTTTGTTTTGTCAACCAGACATGAGCAATTTAATTAAAGTGTTTCTGTCTAGCTTGATGTGGGACCCCCAAGTGTACCCTAAGACAAATACTTTGAAGTTCATTTATTTAGGAGGTGAACCAGAAAGTGCATGCAAGGGAGGGGAAAAGGGAAGTAAAGAAGGGCAAAAGCCAGTAAAGGGTGTACTATGGGAACACTATGAGTAAGTGGGACTTGGACTTATTGAAGACTGACATGGTTTGTCTCTGTGTCCCCACCCAAATCTCATGTCGAATTGTAATTCCCAGTGTTGGAGGGGGGACCTGGTGGGAGGTGACTGGATCATGAGGACAGGTTTCCCCCTTCGTGTTCTAGTGACAGTGAATGAGGTTTCATGAGAGGTGGTTGTTTAAAAGTGTGTAGCACGCCACCCTTGGCTCTTTCTCTCTGTCCTGCTGCACTATTGTGAAGATATGCCTGCTTCCTCTTTGCCTTCTGCCACAATTGTTAGTTTCTGGAGGCCTCCCCAGCCATGCTTTCTATAGCCTGCAAAACTGTAAGTCAATTAAACCTCATTTCTTCAAAAATTACCCAGTCTCTGGTAGTTCTTTAAAGCCATATGTGAACAAACTAATACAGAGGCTCCATGCGTAATCATATAAAACATTAATCACAACTGGCTGACTGAGGGACAGCAATGCTGAGCTATTTATCCAGTGACTTCTACCTGCTCCAGGGGCATTAGCTTCCTCAAACTTCAGCTTAGTAAGCTGTGGCATTGCCTTAGGCAGAGAAACAGAGAGATGCAGATGAAAACCCTTGAGGTGGGAAGTAGATAAGAGACCCAGGAATTGCGGTACGGCTGCAAGTAAATGTACGTTTAGGGGCAAGGTATCAATGCCATCTGCTGCAGTCTCCCAGGTTTATTTTGGAATCAAATTTGCTGTAAATTCGTCATCTCTGAACACACAGCCATTTAATAAAGACTCACAGACTTGAATTAACTTGAAAGACATATTATAAACAAAATCTATGCTTTTTTAGTTGATTTCAGATGCACCTCAAATTTCTAACTATGGCACTAAAAACCTAGCACTTCTTTATACAGTATACATAAAATAATACATCAATTGACAAGAACTATTTACAATGTCAATATACAATGCCAAAGTAAGAAATAAAAATTAGTGTGTTTAACCATTCATCTGCCAATGGAAATTTGAGTTGCTTCTATATCTTGGCTGTTATGAATAATGCTGTAATAAACATGGGAGTGCTGGATCATATGGTATATACATACAATGCAATAGTTTTTAGCCATAAGAAGAAGGAATTCTATTTGGGACAACACGGGTGAACCTGCAAGACACTGTGCTAAGTAAAATAGCGCAACCTCAGAAAGGCAAATACTATATAATTCCACTTATATGAGGTATCTAAAAATAGTCAAAATCACAGAAGAAGAAAAAGAATAAGATTGTCAGGACCTATTGGAAGGGGGAAATAGGGAGTTAGTCAATTAATATGAAGTTTCCATTATGCAAGAAGAATAAGCTCTAGAGCTCTGCTGTACAAGAGCACCTAAAGTTAACAACATAGTATTACGCACTTAAAGTAAGTTTAAGAAACTAGATCTCAGGTTGATTGTTGTTACCACTAAAACACACACACACACACACACACGGAAACTTTTGGAGGTGATGAATATATTTATACCTTGATTGTGGTGATACGCATAGGTTTATGCATATGTCTAAATTCATCAAATTGTATACATTAAACAAGTGCAATTCAAAAAATAAACAAAATCAATTATACCTCAATACAGCTGTTAAAAGCAAAATGTATTAAATGTCATATGTTTAATTTATTTTTCCTTTTGTGAGTTGCTAATTTGTTTCCTCTTTGAAGGCTGGATTTGTAGGCAAAGGCTTAGAGTTAAGTTGGAATAAGACTTGTTTGTGGGGAAATTCCACATTTTCCAAGTCCCTGTTCATCTTCTCTTCTCCACATTCTTTTTCTGTGTGTGTTTAATTTTTTTTAACCACATCTTCTTCTTTGCTATTATTCTGGTCCAATCCATTGCCATCTTTTGCATAGATGGATCACAATAGCCACAATGGATGTTTCTGCTTCCACCATTGCTTTCCCCTGTCCCTACCCTCTAGTGTGGTAAAAGGTAATGCAGCTAATCCACTCCTTTGCTGGAAACCCTCCAATATCTTCCCATACCATCCTGAGGAAAGGCCAGTCATCAAAAATAGCCTACAAGACTATGGAATTTGTCCCACTCTTCCTACCCACAAACATTCTCTGGCTTCATTTTATATTTTCCAACCACTCTTTCCTCATTCATCCATTCCAGCTGTTCCTTGCTTCCTCCTCGAACACATATCAGTCACATTCCTACTCCAGGATTTTTGTACTTGCAGTTTTCTCTCTCTGGAACACTCTTCACCCAGATATTGGTAAGGTTCCCCACCAAACTTTTTTTAGACCTTTTCTAACTGTATCTTTTTCCCCACCAGCAAAAGATTTCTTACATTATTTCCCTGATTCCTGATTTCTTCTCCATAACATGTATCACCTAACATAGTCATGATTTTTCTATTTTATCTTTCTCCTTCTACTAAAAGTGTCCCCAAAGGCAGAGACTTTTATTTTTTTTTTAATTGTATCCAGAGTATAGTCCCTGCTACATGTTAGGCATTCAGTACTTATGTGTTGAATGATGGACTGTATTACATTCAGTAGTAAAGTATTGGGCGAGATATACTACTGAATGCGATACAATCATTCAACACATATACATACATGCATGCACACACACACACACACACAAATATGCACACAAAAACATTTTTCACAAAATTAATTTTTTCACACATATAGTAAATAGTAAAATTATTCAGGATTTCAGATCAAGTGATTTTAATGTTAATACATCAGGCATATAGAAGATTCTTATTTAAGAATACTCTAAAGTATCCATTAAAATTTTATCAAATGTATGTAAAATTAAAATCTTGGGTTGAGGTACTTGCTATGAAATTGTAACTAAGTATTAGGATATATGTATTATTTATAAAGATACAACAAGAGACTAAATCATGCAAACACACTAAAAAACGCCAACAGACAACCTAACTCCCAGTTTGGCTGAGTTGAGAGTCCTATCCAGTCTTTAGTATGTCAAGCCGTAGCTTTGCTTCATGAAGTAGTAAGCAATTGTGAAAAGGCTCCATCACCTCTCTGCCCAGTGATCCTGAGTGTTGCGGCTTTTAGGAACTAAGACATTGATAGCAGTGTGATTCAAATCCCATGAGCTGATGCAAGACATACATTAGACTAGTTCTGCTCCTTGTTCTGTCATTTCCTCACAAACTCACCACCATTTTCCTATAATCAGATTCACAAGTTCCAGGAAATACAGAAAAGAAAGAAAAGGCATGGCTGGTGGACACTGAAGTAAAGTAACTTAGGCAAAGTAGTGTGCTACCTCCCCACAATCTCACACATCATAAAAATGTGTGCTACAAATCCCAGAGACCAAATATTCCAGAAAACAGTTAAGAAGATGGTAGGGAAAATGAAGCATCATGTTACAAATATATATTTTCATTAGTTGATTAAAATAGCACACTTAGTCATATATTATACCTTTAAGACAATCACGATACAGTCCAAGAAGCACTCAATTTTCCAAGACAAACAGAAAAAATTAAATAACTAAAATTTAGCCAAAAAATTCAACTAGCTTGAATTTCAAAACAAATAAACCAGATAACTATACTAATTTGAAAATGACTGTCCACAACTCTGTGTCAAATAATTTAAATGTGAAGTACAGATTATATAGAAATTAATGTCAATGGTAGCCTGCATAGCAAACTTATGCTTAATGATAATATAAAACATTTTAACAGTCCTAAAACTTAGTATATTAAAACATTGACAAGATAATTTTATCTTCTCTAACTGCTAAAACTTAAGTGGTAAGAATGGGGGAAGTGGACACTGATGGATTGCTGGCAAAAGTATATAGCCAGGAATCATCAACATCTTATAGATCCTTTATCAGTATGATTTAAATGCTTCTCAAAAGTGCAAATTATACCACCTATAAATGTATCTCAATGAAATGAATTGACAAATGTGAAAAAATAAACCTGCAAGGATATTTCTGCATTCTTGTTTAGAGGATCAATTACTTAGAAACAATCCAAATATTCATGGTAAGAGATTGTCCAAGCAAACAGTGATATATCTATATAATTAACTATAATATATATATATATATATATATATATATATAATACATTGATAATAAGAATGGGAATGCTTATATAATAATATTTAAAATAATTTTCAAGGTATGTTATTCACTAAAGAAGAATTAATTTCTATAATATTTATAGTGTACTACTATTATGAAAAGAAGGGTTTAAATATAAAGCTTATCTGTAGCTTACAAAAATTGGAAAGGTTATCATACTAGTATTTTGTCATTATTTATTTTTAGGGTTTTTTAAAAGTATTTTTAAAATCTACTCTTACCTATATTGAATAGTGTTTTACTTGCATAATAAGTAAATGAAAAAAAAAAAGATATACAAGATTTAGAAAGAAATTTGAGAATCAGCAACAAGTCAAAATGTGGAAAGAACGAAGGGGAAAAAAATCATGACTTTGATTCATTGAAGAAGTCTCAAGAAGACTTCCCTTTTGAAATAAATGGTTTTATACTGTATACTACATAATTAACAGCCTGTTTGAGAGCTCTAACTTCTATTTCATGATTGGGTTATCAATCTTTCTTCAGTTCTATAATATTTATTATATAAGTAACTTTATAGATTAGTAACTGATAGGCTAGTCTTTCTTATGAATCATTTCCCTCCAGTTTTATTGATCAATTGCTGTATCTAATGAGATATAAAGGTTAGAATAACTTTGTTTACCAAATACACCCAAAGCAGAAACATCATTAGGATCTCCTTGGAATTTAATTAAGCCTATATATTAGTTTATAAAGAAGTGTGTCTCTTTCAGTGAAAGAATCTGGCATATCCTCACATGTACGGCAATATTTATTTACATATTTCATTATTATGCAGATTTATTCTTTTACATTACACAAACATTTTTGTGTGTATAGTATATTTTTGTTGGTACTGTTACTTTGCACTTTTAACTTTTACTTTTGTTTTGTCAGCAGAGAAGAAGCTATTGATTTTTCCATTGAATTTTCCTAGGCTACCTTTATGACAATTTTATTTCTAAACTAATAAAACTCTCTCTCTCTGTCTATATATATATATATATATATATATATATATATAGTGAGAAAATATATATTTTCTATGTATATATAGAAAATACATATATATATATATTTTCTGTGTGTGTATATATGTGTATGCACATATATGTATGTATGTATATATGTTATTGAAAAAGTAAAAATTATAAGAAGATGATAATAGTAAGGCAAAGTAATACGAAGTATGGTTTGTTTTTAGCCTTTCTAAATAAACAGTTATGAATAAACAAATTCTACTTCTTTCCCCTATTTAATTATGCTTTAATCTTTATTGTTTTCTATTTGATGATTATTTTATCAGCTCTGCCTCTTACCAAATTTCATATATTGTCAATTTCCTTTCAAAAGAATATTTCTTGGGTGCTGGGTAGTCAAATAACTAGTAAGTAACCATCTTGGTATATATTTTACAGAAGTTTAGAGTTTAATCATATAATTTTAATTAATTTAAGTTATATGATTAAATTTAAGGCTTTTGTCTTTATATATAGAATGCACAAGTGTCATAACAGTAGGGTACGCAAGGCAGCTTGTCTTCTTTTACAGTATTTTCTTTATTGAATGAAATGCCTGAGTACACCAAATGGTTGGGGAAAAAAACATGATTATATGGCACATCAATGATTATCCATTATAAATGTACTTTAATGAATTGCTGATAATTTCCGGGGCTGTAAATCTATATAACAAGAGGCTTTGTTTTACCTTACACTGATCACAATAACAACCACATCGGAATGCCAGAAAAACTTGCCAAAAATGTTGTATTTAATTTCCAGTTTCATCAGTGCTATCTAAAAATTATAATTAACTTGTAGTGCTAGAGTGAATCTGATGCTAAGACTAACTTGAAGTACAGCCAAGCCATCACTATTGAAGTTTTAATGGGTTGAATGTATAAAAGAATAAATAACAGTGACAAGCTTATTCCTAATTTCTATATATTGAAGTAAAATTAAAAGACTACAAGTAAGATAGGTCAAATAAACACTATACAGACTGTGGAATTACAAATTGATGCAATGAATTATAGTCACTGAGTTCTTGAAAGTGACAGCAACACACAAAACACTGGGTGTAGCAATTTGCAATGGAATTATTCAATTTCATTAAGCATCATTTAACCCATTAACAAAAGAGACAGAGCTACAAATCATGAGAAGATTTGTCTCTCAAATTCTCAGCTACCAAAAAAGGAAAAATAATTGACCCTTTTTGACTTCCAAATAAATACTTCCAGTGCTAATGCTGTAATTTAATTATCATTCCAATTTAAAGAGAGAATGCTGAATTTTACAGGTATTAAATATTATGCCTCAAAATGCACAACGAGGAGATAACATAACTTTAAAAAAAGTTGGACTCAGATTCCAATCTATCTGACTTCAGAATCCATAATTTTTCTACATTATTATGCTCAAGCAGAAAAGACTAGAGGCAATCCACTGGGATTTCCTGTTGGTCAACTATATTCTATGATTAAGTTACCTTCAATAGTTATATGTAATAATCCTATTCCTTATTTAATTCAAATAAGTCAAAAATCATAGTTTTTCTAAGAGATCTAAATGTTATCACACCGCAAAATGTAGATGCATGCCTTTTCCTTTGGTTTTAGCTATCAATCTTCTATTAACATAATTTCACTGGCAATCTGAATAAAAGGAAGAAATATTCATTGATATTATTCAAAAGAAGGAATAAACAAATATCTCTAACTTCAGAATGTGTTATATAACTTTCACAATAATATAGAATTAAATTATGCTTTATAATTCATTTATCTTATTCTTCCCAAAGAACATAACTATCTCTATTTTCATTACAGATATTATTTAAGCTATATAATGTTAATTACAGATATTAAGGAATATAAAAGGAATTAAATCATCTATATTTACTATATCTAAAGTTCATACCCTTATAGATCATAATTTCTGTCCTAATACTCTAAAATTGTTATAGAAAAACCATTTCAGCAATGAATAAAAATCAGTTGAGTAAGCATATGAGGAAAAGTTTTCGAGATAATTTAGCCCCTATTACTTTTATTCAAAAGATGAATTTTTATACCTGGTGTTTTCTTTTGGCTTGTTCCTTCTGACTCTATAATTCGTTCCAAATCAAAAAATTCAGAATAAAAATAAACAGTACAGCATGGTGTCTCAACTATGACAGGAGTATTGAGAATATTTAAGTTTTCTAAATAATTGATTAGGAATTTTACTTATTTTTGTCTCATCCAACACCATATCTCTGCATTACATCTTTATTGGATGAAATCTAAATAAACTGCATGAAGTATAAAGAAATATTTTTACTCTTATGAAATTAAAATAATCTCATAAAGCTAACGTATATTTATTTTTCAGGTGGAAATACATAGTCATTAATAATTAATTGTTTCCATTATTGAATATGATATTTTTTCAAAGGCTGATACCTATATAAAAAATCTAGTCTTCCCACTGCTGGTCATTGTAATACCACTTATAGTGGCTGCAAGGAAAAGAAGAAAGGGATGATGATATTTGTGATGTGTATGCAAAGGTTTTATGTGGAAGGCATGAGATACACAATAGTTTTAGGAAGCTTAAATAACAACCTTTTAAAGCCTTATAGCATATTAAATTGATCTATTATTAAAGATATAATGATTTTACTGTGTATTAAAAATACTTATGTTTAATTTTCAAACAATTGGATTATTTGGGTAAATTGCTTTTCTACCTAAAAAGCAAAACATCTGATTTATAGTCTATAATAACTTAAAATCTATGTTCTTATACCTTAACCTAATGGCAAATGCAAGTGCTATGACTGTAAGTTCTGAATATCTTATGTATTTTAGAAAACACACACACACACACAATTTTTTAATGAATGCCTTCAGAAGCAATTGATAGCCACTCAAATGTTACTCCTCTAGAGAATGGTGTGAAAGCCAAACCAAGTAGTCATGTTTGTAGAAAATCTGAAGTTTTTACTATTGGTGCTAATACTAATCTGGAGAAAGAAACATAATGTCCATTTTAATCAGTGTACGTTTTCTTAGAACACAGCTTCTACTACATTTTTAATTAAATGAGAGAAGTTATTAGGAAAACAAAAGCCTACTGAACATAAGTGGTAACATAAAATCCTATTGAACATAAGTGATAACATACTGGAAGCTACACAGATACCCAGAGAAAACATGAGGGGAAAAAAGAAGTTTTGTCTGAAATAAAAGGCATAATAAAATGAGATAATTGAGGAAGGGGAATATTAAATTATGTCAGATGCAACATTAGAGGCTGATTGAAAGATAACTTGGGATGTCTGATGCGGTTCATGTCATCAAATTACAGTAGCAGAAAAAGAAGTCTATGTTATTATCGAGAAAGAAGGAAGAGGATAGAATTTCAGTATAACTTGGAGAAAGAAAATTGCATAATTTATGTATTTCTTAAATATTTAGTGACAATTTTGTGCTATGCCTTGGCATCAATATAAATGGAAAGAAAGGAAAAGAAATGAAAGTGAAATAGACTATATCTGAAGCACATGACACAAGGCTTTGAGTTAGAAAAAACACCATGATAAGACAAATTCTTTTTTTTCTCCCTTCCCTCCCTCACTTCTCTCTTTTTACCCTCCATATTTCCCTCACTTCCTTTAATACCTGGTGAGCACCTATTATTCAACCATTGTGAAAGTGGAGAAGAAAGCTCTGAGTTTCATGATAGCAGAATATAACTAAGCAATTACATGGTATGACAGGCTCCATAAGAATATCTAAAAGATATTGAGTTCTTTTCTGGACACATCATACGGCTAATCATTTAATGCCCATTTTATCCTTATACGATAAGTAGTACTACTATGTACATTTTACAAATGAGGAAATTGTGGCAAAAATATTTTATACAATATGCCCAAGGACACACTGTAAATAAGTAGCAAATGTGGGGTTTGAATCCAGGCAGAATGGTGGCATGCTCCTATTGTGCTATACTGTCTGACATAAATACAAGATAATATAGGATATAAGTCCAGAGTTCTATAAAAATGCAATTAAGTACACTGATTTTTTTCAAGCATATCTTCTTGTAACCCATTCCTGAAGCCTTTAGTAATTACATAAAATGTTAGCTAATTGGTGAGGCTTGTCTCTTTATGGAGAAAAAATGTCTCATTCACCAGCTTCAACATTTTAAAACACTTTACAAAGAAATAATTAGCAAAATTCTATGTGGTACAAAGTTTTCTTGTTTACCTCTTGGGATGCCTAATCCAGAGGAACAAGCATGGGGAGATCTGGAGGGAAGGTGAAGTGAAACTTCAAGGGTGAATGCAAATTCTTTAGGCAATGAGGGGCGAAGGTGTGTCAGGCAGACGAAATAGTAAAGGGAAAGCTTTTTCAGAGGCAAGATTATTTCATGTAGTTGTTAACATCACATGGTTAGCATGTAGTATATTTTATAACTGATAGTAATAGACATTTATTTAGTGAGAAAGCAGTAAGACTTTGCATAGGATTTGTGCAAGATGAAGGTGTTTGAATCAAGGTGTTCCAAGGAAGGTGCAACACAGTATATAAAACCAATGCAGTGAGGCTTATATTAAATTTTGTATTACAATGTATTATTGCACTTTCAAGCACTTTCAATATTTATAAGTTGGTTAGTTTTATGTTAACTAGTTGATATGGTTTGGCTCTGTGTCCCCACCCAAATCTCATCTTGTTGCTCCCATAAGTCCCAAGTGTTGTGGGAAGGACGTGGTGGGAGGTGACTGAATTATGGGGGCAGGTCTTTCCTGTGCTATTCCCATGACAGTGAATGGGTCTCACGAGATACGATGGTTTTAAAAACCAGAGTTTCCCTGTACAAGTTTCTCTCTCTTGCCACCACAGTGTAAGAAGTACCTTTTGCCTTCTGCCATGATTGTGAGGCCTCCTCAGCCATGTGAAACTGTGAGTCCAATAAACCTCTTTCTTTTGTACATTGCCCAGTCTTGGGTATGTCTTTATTAGCAGTGTGAAAACAGACAAATACACTAGCCCTTTGACGATTAGAATCTTTATAATATTTTGTAACAAATCAGAAAGTGACCAAAAAAAGTTTTCTACTCCCACAAAATTTAAATTTCACAATTTTATTTTAGCAAAGCATTTAAAAGAAAAGTTTGTGTTTTTCTCCCCAAAACACAAATATTCCTAATTTATTGGCCTTTTTTGTGATAATAGGCATTTGCCCACAATGAGCTATAAGCAGGTATTTTTGAAAATAATAATATAGCTAATCATTCTATCAAAGTAAAGGTGACATTTTAACAGCAAGCAAATAAGGCACCATTTTCAAAAGAAACTTATGCTATACAACACTTGATAACAGATATTATTAGTGTTTCCTTTGCCAAATCTACATAAGGACAGTAAACTTCAAAAATTCTTCTAACTTTAAGAAAATGTAGAAAAAGAATTTTCCTATTGTAAACAGTGCTGCAATAAACATAAGTGTGTGTGTGTCTTTATAATAGAATGTTTTATAATCCTTTGGGTATATACCCTATGATGAGATTGCTGGGTCAAATGGCGTTTCTATTTCTACATCCTTGAGGAATCGCCACACTGAACAATGAGAACACATGGGCACAGGGAGGGAATATCACACACTGGGGACTGTTGGGGGGTGGGGGAGTGTTGAGGAGGGATAGCAGGGGGTGTGAGGACTGGGGAGGGTTAATGTTAGGAGAAATACCTAATGTAGATGATGGGGGGATGGATGCAGCAAGCCACCATGGTAGGTGTATAACTATGTAGTAAACCTGCACGTTCTGCACATGTATTCCGAAACTTAAAGTATAATTAAAGAAAGAATTTTCCACATAGTATTAAAATATTTGAAAACTTCCCATTCATTTGCAAAACCAACTGATTGACCTCAGAACAAGAGGAAAGCCTAGCAAAATTTTAACAAAAATTCCTTTGCATAATTAATGGATGAATTCGAAAGTCCAGCCTGAACACTAGTAAGTAAAGACTATCATACCTTTTTTTCCTTTCAGAATTCTGTATTTTTGTCAAGGGATCATTTGCAGTTCTGATAGCTGCTAAATCTAATCATAGATCATACTTGTGAATCATTGCATTACAGTCATTAATTAAAATTAATAATCAGGATTCCTTGAAAATATAAGCACATTGAGTCATCTTTTCTCACTGAACTGTCATTTTAATGTCATTATTATATTTTGTTCAGAACCAAACAAAATTAGAGGCTATAAAAGAATCATACAGACTTTTTAATATTGCTAATTATATCTTTCTGCCATTATTTTTATTTCAGGTGTATATATAAATCATTATATACATAAAATACCAGCACAGTAGTAATTGCTTAAAACAATTTTATAAAAAATAGTTTGGAGGCTACTGTGGTAGAAATCCAAAGGGACTAAGTGGATTAATAGAGGAATGGAAATGGCCAAAGGCATGAAGAAGAAAGACTGCGGTTGGAGAGGCAGCCTGCTTTCTCACGCTGTCACTGACCACTGGGCTGTTTTTGGCAACTTACTTTACTTCCCCCAGGGTCCACTTTCTCAATTGTGAAATAAAGATAATAATGGTACCCATTGAATCAGCTTCCAGTAAGATATGTAGATTTTGTAGGTAAAATGATGGCACAAAGTATACATTCAATAAATGTTAACCATCAATCAGCTCTTGGGAGAGTGAGTTTTGGCACAGAAAAGCCAAAGCTATAGTTATATAGAATATATTGCAATTACTACATTATTTTAAGATCATTTACCTTTGTACCTTGTTCCTGAGAGTCTGTGTGTTCACTGAGGTCAGGGATTCTGTCACAGTCACCTCTCTAGAACCTAGGATGTTGCCTAGCACATAGATCTCCAGTTAATATTACTAAATCAAGTATGGCTGAGGAATAAAAGAGAGAGGTGCAAGCCTTCCCTTTGTTTCCACATTCTGGCTTCTGTATAATATCAGGCTCCTCTAATAGTTCATCAGATCCTGTCTGGAAAAACCAACAGGCCTATGCAGGGTGCAGGCTGAACTATGGAGTAGACGTGGGTCTGGCACTAAACAGGAGCCTATAGGTTAACTCTGTGTGAGTTCCTAGTTTATCCACTTTATAGAAACTCACAGTGACAAGTTATTGGATCTTTTGGCTAAAGCTAAGTCAGGAGAATGCTGTAAGCTAGACAAATGCCCACAGTTTGTCTACAGAGCAAGGCATGGCCACTAAAGGCAGTCCAGGTCATGAGTCCTTGGTGTCTGACTCATGGCAAGAGACAAAATGTCAGCAACTCTGTTGCCAGCCCAGCTCTGACACAACTCATAGAAGTATTATTCATCTCATTCTCATTCTATGTTTTACTGTACACTGAAAACATCCTTCTCTTTAAAAAAAAATTAAAAGCCTTAATATTTTCATTAGGCTTGTGGATGACTAACAATCTCATTGCATTTATTTTAAACAGGCTTCCAAATCACTGGATGTACATCGAGACTTTTCATGTTGTCTTTTAGGAAGGCCTTATAATTTTTCATTAAGTTTGCTTTGTGATATATCACTTTCTGACAATAAAGCAATCTTATTTTTCAATTTTAATAAAATAGTTTTATTGTTTTATAACTTTGAAGAAAAATGCATGCAGCCCTATAAAACGGAGCAATTTCATGAGTTTTCAAACTGCAAGTTATTTTACAGCCTCCCTTTGGTAATTATAGAGATTTATATCCCTTTCCTCATCCTCTGCAAAATTCAGAGCTGATAAGTCCAGTTGACTTAGAAACTGACTTAGGCCTCCACATTCATTATCTTTGACAATAAAGATGTTAGATGAGATTAATGATTTAAAACTAGTATATGTTTGAGAGTGGGAGAAGGAGGTTTAAAACTAATTTATAGGAATACAATCCACTGGTCATTTTCACATTTCATCCAAAAATAATTTTAGAGGGTGTCTCAATAGTAACTGATCACAATGAGGTGACAAAATGTACCATTACTGCTTTACTAATAGAGGAAAGTCATTAATCTCCTTTTACGTCCAGATTTTCAGTATAACCTGACAATTTATCATGTATCAAGGAATTAACATATTTTTTAAATTATAAAGAAGAAGTATGCCACTACACCATGGATTCAGTTGATGTTGCAAATCAAATAATGCCGTCCATAACAATATGTTATACAGTTATTATTATTACAACATAGAAAAAACTTAAGCTATTTCGGTTACCCTTTTCAAAATCTCTTAATATTTAACCAAAAATGTAAATTTATTTTAACTTATTTGTGGCCATTTGGATAAAAACTAATAATTCCACATTATATAGACAACATATAACACGTCTTTGTCTTTTAAAAACAATGTATAGAAAAATACAATTTTTAAAAAATTTGGGTGATTCAAATATTTTTATTATTTTTTGTTTTTTAATAAATTAGGTACATCTGAAATGAAGTCACCACAGCTGCCTAATACAATGTTGGTGGAATGATTCTGTTTAATTATTGGATTATCATATTTTACTTGTAGAATTTTATATCAATACTTTAGTTAAAAATTTACATTAGTAATTAATAACTTAAATGAGTTTCCTTTTGTATTATGTGCTAGTTTTCTATAGTACATAGCTATCCATTTGATTTTTTTCTACTTGGTCTGAAAATATTTTTAGAAAATAAACTCATTAAATGAACTGTATTTCTCATAAATGATGCATTTATCATATACTTATGAATAATATTTCATTTAAAGCAAAATATTTTAGAGCCACTTTTCCAGTATTAATTAATATAAAGCTAGCATGCCTAATAATAATAAAATTGCAATAGTAATTCTAGTGATATAAATTTTAATTTGCCATTAAGTCAACTTAAAAATATGTATGTTGATTAAAGTTATACAAATGGGATTCGCAAACCGTCTATGCTCTTGCATTCAATGCATATACAATCGCACTATGCTGAAGGCACTGTGCTGTGCTGAATCTCTCCTTTTCTCCTGACACCGTGGTGAATAAGAATAAGAAAGAGCTCACAACATCAGGGCGGAAGGTCACCATGAATAAACAGCTGTTTGCATTCAAGGCACATATATATGAGAGGCAACTTTTTAAATTAGAGCAGTTTTACTTCTAAGCATTAGTGCTTCTATTTTTAACATAAGAGAAAGTAAATAAGAAATACACTTTCTTAGGACACTCAGTTACAGCACTTGAGAGAGAAAGCAAAAAAACCCTTGAAGTCAATAGAATTTTGGTCACTGCTAAATTAATATTTTCTCTATGGATATTCCTCTACCAATCACTTTTATATACACTTCACAACTAAGTTTTTAGGGTGAAATGTATTGAAATCTTGCTTTTCCATTGAAGCTCCATTAGCAGGCACAAACTCCACTGCATTAATGTCTAAGAAGCTATTTTAAAGCAAGAAGAAGACTGTGAGACCCTTGTACCCAACAACAAATCATCATGATTTTATTCTTCAGTCATGTTTGATGCACTCTTCCCATAATGCCCCCTTGACTTCTGCTTCCTCAGAAGTTTACATCTATGCAACATGTAAAGTTGGTGACAAAGATATGGGTACCTTTACCTCAGATTTTTCTATAAGGTGTGAAGCCGAGGATATTCTGTTCTTCACATATCATAAATAAATTGGTCTCTGAGGTCTAAACAGCCTCACATACTGAATTGCATCCCTGCTAAAATCATCTGTATGTCCATCACCATATTCCTTTATTTATGTCAATCGTGTTTTGTTTATGGGAAATAAATGGGGAGAAATTACATTTCTCTTTCTTATTAACCCAGGAATCAGAATTTATGAATATTTATTTTTTTATAGAGTCAACTGGAGTCATTGTTTTTCTTGTAATCTTTATAAAATATTGCTAAGAATAATATGGAGGCCTTGCTTTACACATATTGGCATTGTTCAAGTTACAAAAATCTGTGCTTAACAAACTCTGTGTTATCTCTTCTCCTTCCTACATTTTCAGTTCATCTCCCTTGATCTTACCCATAAGCAAATAAACACGCTGTCTCCTACTTGAACAAAAGTTTCCTTTATTTGAACTTAGAGCTACAATCTCTTCTCCTGTTCATCTTCACAGCCAAACTGTTTGAAAGTGTAGTCCCTACCTTGTGTTTACTTTGTGATATGGTTTGGCTCTGTGTCCCCACCCAAATCTCACCCTAAATTGTAATAATCCCCACATGTCCTGGTAGGGACCCAGTGGGAGGTAATCGAATTAGGGTGAGTTTTTCCCATGCTGTTCTTGCGATAGTAAGTTTCATGAGAATTGATAGTTTTATAAAGAATTGCCCTGCACATGCTCTTTTGTCTGCTGCCACGTAAGACGTGACTCTGCTCCTTCATTCACCTTCTGCCATGCTGTGAGGCCTCCCCAGCTATAAGGAACTGTGAGTTCATTAAAACTCTTTTCTTTATAAATTACCCAGTCTTGGGTATGTCTTTATCAGCAGGGTGAGAACAGACTAATACACTTTTCTTCAAATCAAATTCACTCTTGAACCTACAGTAATCCAGATCTGTCCAATTTTAGCTCTGAAAATCTCTTGACTCAGGAAAACCCTCATTCCTAGACAAATTGGAAAAGTTGCTCACCCTGAAGTCCTCCTCCTCCCATAATCTTCACCTCTAATCACTCTTCAAATTCTGATAAAATTCCTATATTTCATGCATTCTCTCCTTTCATCTGCGTTTCCTAGCTCAAATTCTCATCCACTCGTATCCTGTTATATTAGATTCCTCACAAGACTGACTCCCTTACTCTGCTATCAAACTCATCTTTCTAAAAAATGAGAAATAAAAGTAAAATGGTAAGGCCCCTCCCCAGCCAACTGAACAGAGCATCTCTTAGCCGAGGGGACCCCAGAGTAACTTTGAAAACTGAGCTCTTAGCCAGGACAGGATGATGTTCAGACAAGCTTCCTTACACTCCCTCCCTTGATAATGACCATTAGCCTCGCTTCCCTAAGGGCTAAACAGAAACCAGCCCTTTCTTCCTCTACATCCCTTTTTCCCTCCAACCTTTCTTTTCTTGTCTTTTCTTTCTTTCTTTTTTTCTTTTTTTCAGATGGAGTTCTGCTTTTGTTGCCCAGGCTGATTTTGGCTCATTGCAACTTCCACCTCCTGGGTTCAAGCGATTCTGTCTCAGCCTCCCAAGTCGCTGGGATTACAGGCATGCACCACCACACCCAACTAATTTTGTATTTTTAGTAGAGACAGAGTTTCACCATGTTGGTCAGGCTGTTTTCTAACTCCTGACCTCAAGTGATCCACCTGCCTCGGCCTCCCAAAGTGCTGGGATTACAGGCATGAGCCACCGTGCCTGGCCAAAACCAACCCTCTCAAAAGACTCCAATACTGATATCAACCAGTCACCTGATACTGCCCTTCCTCTTTTAGGCTGATAAGAGACCACTGACCATGAAGTGGTTCTGGCCAGTCTGTGGAACATGTGCAGAAAGGGTCTTCATGATCTTTACTTCACCTTTTGATGTCAGGTGGTTGAAAACTTCAACCTTGGATCATGCTAGAATTGCCATTTTTGGTGCATGGGACCCATGAAGGGGCATCAGTGTATATCGTGCATGTACATGATTCACCTTTCATCAATAATCATGACTCCTCTTCAAGCTTATGAAATGTTTGGCCACCCAGCTCAGTATAAATTCCTGTTCCCTTTGCTTCTCCCTTGAAGTATCTATTTCTGGCTTCTGGCTGGAGGCTATATTTCCAGCTTGTCAGAACAACCATGCTGCAGGCTATAACCCCATATAAGAAATTTCTTTTTTAATTGGATGAAACTTCAGTTGACAAGGCAAATCTTGTCATTCTTCAGTTGACAAGGCAAATCTGATTACATTGCCCAGTTTGCTTAATGCTCTTCAATTCCCTCAGAAATCGTTTAAGACTTTAATCAAATACTCCATGATCTTTTTTTTTTTTTTTTTTTGGTCTCTCTGTACACTCCTGCCTATCATGCCTCTTTTTCCTTAAGCTCTATCTATTTGTATTATTACTGTCAGAACATGTCATTGCAGCCTCACATCTCTGTGATTTTGTGCACATACTGCCCTATCCTAGAATCTATCCCTCTCCAGATGACCTATACATCCTACTCATCTTTCAGATCTTAGCTCAAGCATAGGCTCCTTTGAAAGCCATCCATATTCTTTCAGCAGGTATGGGTTCTCCTTCTTGCTTTCCCCTGTACTTACACAGTCTTCCCTTTTATTAACGCATGTCTTATTTCATCAAAATAATGTCATTTCTCTTCCTTTACCTAGCTACAAGATCCTTAAGGGGAGGAGAGTGTGTGTTTCCCTTTGTTTCCTGTGAACCAGCAGTTTCTATCTCAATAAATAATTGTTGAAATAATGTTTCATGAGATAATTTTTTTTACCTGATCACATTTGGGAGGCAGAATGAATACAAGTGCATAGAAAGGATTTTGTAATATGAACTTTTTACTGTTCTTTTGCCAGAGATGCCCTTGCACAATCACTTTTTAAGTCACATTCAATAGCCAAAGAATGACCAAGAGTAATTAGACTTATCAAAACCTGGGAGAAAAGTAGATGATTTGCTTACCGTTCTTGCATCCCAAAAAAACACAAACCTGTCCACAGAACCTGTAAGACCATACAAAGTACATCTGCATCTTTCACTGTAAAAAAAGAAATTAAGAATTTTAGAAGTTCGTGTCTATGCTGTCTGTATGATGCTAATAAAAATATTGTAAGGATCTGAGGCATAAAGTAATTTTATTAATGGCAAAATTTTTACAATAACAACATTTTAAAAGTAAAACTCTATAACTACTTATATTCACAGAACTTTATAAAATTAGTAGCATAAAACTAAGCTTAAATTACCTTCGGTTTATGGAATCACTTGGTAAAGGCATCTTTATACTACCTCATTTATTCTTTGCCATGAAGTGACAATATAAAAATTATCCCCATATAATAGAGAAATATGTTAAGACAATATTGCATGAATTCATAAGGCCAAATAAACTTTTTCAGTCATGACTCAATTGTTTCTCAGGTTTGGTTATATACTGGAATCACCTGAGATACTTCAGTGGCTACCAGAGACTGGGGGAGGAAGAGGGAAGAGGGGAGAAGAATAAGGAGAGATTGTCAGTGGGTACAAAGTTACAAACAGATACAAGGAATAAATTTTGGTGCCATGTTACACAGTAGGATGATGTGACTATGGTTAACAGTAAAATACTGTATATTACAAAACAACTAGAAGAGAGGCTTTTGAAAGTTCTTGCCACAAAGAAATGGTAAGTGCATGAAGTGATGGATACACAGATTCAATCTCTCCACACCACAGATATGTACTGAAACATCAAATTGTACCCCATAACTTTGTACAATTATTAATGCACTGATTAATTAAACAACAAAAAAAAGATTAAGAATAAGAAAAAATACTGATACTCAGTCTCAAGCCCTGGACGTTCTATACCAACTGATGATGGAGCCTGGGAATTAATTAGTGGATTAATGCCTCTCCTAGTAATTATAATTTACCTTCAGGGATGAGAATTTAAATCAGTGGTTTTCAAAGTGTTTTACCCAGACTAGTAGTACCACTGTCACTTGGAAACGTGTCTGAAATCCAAATTCTCAGGCATCATCCCAAACCTGTTGAATCAGAAACGCTGGAGGGAGCCCCAACAGTCTGTGTTTTAGCAAGCTCTTCAGGTGATTCTGATACATGTTAAAGTTTGAGAACCACTATTCTAAACTATTAGAAATGACTGAGAAGAAAGGGACAACAGCAGCTGTGTTTCATGCCATTTTATGAAAGGGCTGTTTCTTAATGAAACAGGGTATACACATAGAACAATGTCACTACTCGTGTAATGACTTATTGCTCTTACGTAACTTTATTTATAAACCTATTTTTAAAATAGACAACAAATAGAATCAGGATAACTAATAAGTACTCAGAACAGAGGAGTCAATATAAATGTATTCCTAATATAATAACCAGACTGTTGGCCAGACGCGGTGGCTCACACCTGTAATCCCAGCATTTTGGGAGGCGGAGGCGAATGTATCACCTGATGTCAGGAGTTTGAGACGAGCTTGGCCAACGTGTTGAAATGCCGTCTCTACTAAAAAGACAGAAATTAGCCAGGCGTGGTGGTGTATGCCTGTAATACTAGCTACCCGGGAGGCTGAGGCAGGAGAATTGCTTGAACCCAGGAGGCAGAGGTTGCAGTGAGCAGATTGTGCCACTGCACTCTAGCCTTGGTGATAAAGACTCCCTCTTATTTATTTATGTTTATATAGATATTTATAAATAGATATTTATATATATTTATATATATATAGATTAACTATCTGAATATATATATATTCAGATAGTTAATATGTAATTAGCAATTTCCTCTGTGGCTTGAACCAAGCCATGTACAATAATACAGCGTAGTGGGCAAAACTCTGCAATGCGAGCCAGGAGACTGAATTCCAGTCCTGACTTTGGCAAGAACTACCATGGTGCCCATAGATAAATTGTTTAATTTTAGTGGCAGTAAATTTTCTTCTTGTGTGAATGAAATTTACTTGATGCACTCAGTGATCTAGTCCAGCTCCTCTACATTGTGAGATCAAGGTTAGAAATGTAAAATGGAAAGGCAGAAGTCAACTTGAGTACAGTGTATATGAACTGTAAGAAGCAAAATATGCTCTTCTCTACTTAAATGATGGCATTTTTGAGACATCAAAAGATATTAAAATTTGTGTGTATAGGAATATGTATGTAAATAATTTAGCAACACTACCCCTTTCTCATCAAAGCTAAGTATTATAGTAATAAATATTTGGAGCAAGAATATAAAATCAGTACGTCAGGAACACTTTGTGTTAGTTTTCTTACTTCAATATTTCTGAGAAAGACTGATAACATTTTAATCATTAAAATTGATGATGTGTATACCAGGGATCAACAAACCATGACCCTGAACTGTTTACTTTTGTAAATAAAGTTTTATTAGAATATGCCAATCTGTTTACACATTGTCTACTGATGCTTTCCTAATATAGTACCAGAGTTGCATAATGGCAACAGAGACTATATGGTCCACAAATCAAAAATATTTCTTCATAGCCCTTTGGAAAAAAGTTTGCTGAGCCAAGATACATACCAATATATTTGAATATTTACAAGTTACTTGGGTTTTACTTATGACATTTAATCTTATTTGAGAGGAGTGCCAAAACTTACATAGTAAGTTATTTTCTTTTAAAAAATTGATTTTGTTTTTAAAAACTACT
>NW_016107404.1:3998700-4006268 GCF_001604975.1 Cebus imitator
TTATCTGCTATTTTAAATTAATCTAAAATATAATTACACAAATTTTTAAAGTTTCTATTCCAAAGCCTACTGTCTTGAAATAATTATCTTTAAATATTAGTATTATTATTCTAGTTATAGCTCTATGGTGAGATAGAGAGGTGAGGTAGGAGAGGGAAGAGAGAGACAAAAATTAAGAATTATGCATCTATTATATTAAAATGGTAAATTATTAAATTATATGAAATTTAACAATAAAATATAATAAGTATAACTAAAGGCATTGCTGAAAGTCAAGTAGATTCTTATTACAAGAGCTATCACTATCTAAATGATGTCATAAAGAAAAATGTTAAAGCACGTTATTTTAATAACATTTCATTTAAAAAAGCATAGTGAAAAAATGAAAATAATGTATTTCTATTTCTCCCACTCTCTTTTTACTCACCTCTGAAATTTAAAAAATCTTACTATTAAGTTTAGAATGTCAAAAATCATAGCATATTTTGATCTGCAATCACAAAGCTCATACTCAGTGTCCCTCCTTCCCCATCTTCCCAGTGTTTTAATATATATTTCAATTAATCATCTGCATCACACTTTTATATAGTTTCATGACTATTCAGTACGTCAACAGCAATTTTCACTGGTTATAATTTTTTGGGTCACGTGACCTACTCAAATGTTTGTGGAGAAACGGTTCGCTGTCATATTAACGCAAAGTCTGAGATCAGTCTAATCTCTACAGTCATTCCCACCCAATCTCCTCTACAGCCCGTTTGCTGTTTATGCCCAACAGCCTTTATAGTTCTTTAACAAATACTGAAGTTGAGAAATGTTAGCACAGCATGCCTTAATAGTAATTTCCAGCTATTATTCCTAGACTTCTATTATTCTACGCAAGTTTCTTCTCTTGTGTCTTTTTCTTCTTTCTCCTCAATTTAGTCCGTTTATTTTGTTTAGGAAGACTATGTTCTTTTCTGTCTCATTTGCCTTTACATTTAATATTTTCTCTATAATTCTTATCTTTTTTATTTTTAATATTTGTTCTTTATAACTCTCAATTATGTTTATTCTCTTTGTCTGTTGGGTTGGGGGAGGGCAATTGAAAGCTTTTATTTCTGTTTTCTAGTTCGCTTGTTTCCTGATCTTTCTCAATCTACTTTTCATTTGTATCTATTATCTTATGAATCATAATGAAATATTTTAACTCTTCTGACATTTTGTTATATAAAAGCAATTTAAAATACTGCATTTCATTAATCTGTTTGCAAATAGAGTAATTTTGTCTGAATTACTGATTCCATATCTTTACTTAGGTGATTCCTTTATCCACTGCATGTTCTTCACTGAAATTTGGGGTTTTATTCATTTAGTCTTCCATTTTTGCAACACTTTATAAATTCTAGTTGGTTTCTTTTTATTATGATTTATGAAGATAGCTATTGGGGGATGGTTAATTTTCTAAAGATTAATGGCAAAATGTGAGAAAATTAATTGGCAGAAGGAGAAAAAGGCACTCCTGACTTCTATTCAGATTTGTGGTCTCCCACAAAATCTTTTCACCTCGTGTACTGTTGAGTCAATACGTGAAGTTTATCTCTTCTCCATTTTTTTTTTTTTTTGCTTTACTTTCAAGTGTAGATGTAGTATGTTGCAATACCCCTTGTGTCATTCTCTCTGTTTTAACTCCCAATGCCCCTGCCTCCCTCACTACCCTTATTCTGCCTCACCTATGCCAATCTGCTTTATCTCTTTTATCTAAGAATAAAAATGGCTTGTTAGGGTTTATGCTTCCAATTATGACAGAGTAATCAGTTTCTGTACTTCTCTATTTTTTTTTTTTTTTTGAGACAGGGTCTCCCTCAATTGCCCAGGGTGGAGTGCAGTGGCGTGATCTTGGCTTATCGCAACCTCCACCTCCTGGGTTCAATCTATTATCCTGGCTCAGCCTCCCAAGTAGCTGGATTACAGGCATGCATCACCATGCCTGGCTAATTTTTGTATTTTTAGTAGAGACAGGGTTTCACCATGTTGGTCAGGTTGGTCTCGAACTCCTGATCTCTTGATCCACCTGCCTCAGCCTCCCAAAGCGCTGGGATTACAGGCAGAAGCCACCACGTCTAGTCTCTGTACTTCCCTTACAATAAGCAACTGTAAAATTACATACATTATCTAAAGTACATTTTTACTGGCATTAAACTAAACACAGCACAGGATTGTAATCCTTAAGAGAAAGAAAAAACTCAAAATGAGCTCTGTAACCTCCATGACTTTCTCCATGACTTGGATGTACTTTTTTACTATTAAATACAGAAATAGAGCCCAGTAGAACTGTAGTTTCGCTGGGCTGAGAAGTGGTGAGAAAAGCCTGGGCTGCTGAGTTAATTAAAATTTGGAGTGTAGGGTAGTTGACAAAAGGGAGCTGAGCTGGAAATGGCAGTAGTTTGTGTGAGGATTCACCATGAATTTTGGGCCAAGTTCTAGATGGCACTTTCATAGAATAAGATTCCACCAGGTCTAGCAGAGATTTCCTGCTCTATGGTTGAGAGATGAACAATGATATCAGAGATTAGCTACTGCTAGAGGAAATACCCTGGAATTTAATCCTGGGTCAAGTGGAGAGAATTTACTGTGTACCTCAGACTCTCAGTTGGAGATTCCAGAAAGACTCCACTATAGTAGTAAGGGTCAGGTTCATAAACTAAGTTCAAAACAAAAGTAGAGTTCTCTTACCAATGAATAAAACCAAGCCTCAAAGGGCAAAAATTGACCTTCCCATAATTAAACTGCTCATTACAATAGAACTCACTACCTTCTCTAGGAAGACAACCTAATATATATTTCTCAAAATTAGTCATTAACAACATCCAACATGTATTTTTTTTTTATTATTTTTGAGATGGAGTCTTGCTCTGTTGCCCAGGTTGGAATGCAGTGGCACAATCTTGGGTCACTGCAACCTCTGCCTCCTGGGTTCAAGTGATTCTCCTGCCTCAGCCTCCAGAGTAGCTGGAACTATAGGCCTGCATCACCACGCCCAGCTAATTTTTATATTTTTAGTAGAGACCAGGTTTCACCATTTTGGCCAGGCTGATGTCGAACACCTGACCTCAAGTGATCTGCCCACCTTGGCCTCCCAAAGTGCTGAAATTACAGGTGAGACTCACCATGCCTAGCCCCAGGATGTAATTTTTTTAAATGCTACATATGTATATATGTGAAGAGGTAAAAAACATAAGCCATTCACAAGAAAAATTATATATATATAATAATAACAGATTCTCTGAATCAAACATTGCAAATCAAAGACCAAGAGTACAAATGATTATTATTATGTTCAAAGATTTAAAGGAACGTATAGTTATAATGGGTGTACAGATAGAGAATCTCAGAAGGTAAATGCAAAGCATAAAAAAGAGGTCTATGAACAAGTGGATAAGTATATGTGAAGTTAAAAAGTTAATTGTGTGAGCAAAATATCAGATCGGGTAGTAAAGGAAAAGAAAGCAGTGACAAAGAAAACAGAATAACAGAAATGATCTGATTTGAAGAACAGAAAAAATATTGAAAACCATGGATTACAGTCTCAATAATCAGTAGAAAAATATTACAAGGTCTAACATAAGTATAACTGTGTTTGAAGAGAGGAGTGAAGAGAAGGATGAAGGAAGATAAGGTAGAAATTTTTTGCAGAAATAATGGCTAAAATATTCCCCAATTTAATGAAAAATATAAACACTGATTATATAAACAACATTCATATCAGTATTCACATCAAGATTGAAAAACCTCAGCAAAACCCAAACATGCTTAATAATTGATAGAATGCATCTAAATATATAATAGTCAAACTGTCCAAAACAAAACATAAAACAAAATCTCTAAAGCAGTCACTGATAAACATATTGTGTAGAGAGCAATTATACAAAAAGCAACTGACATTTTGACAGAAATAACAAAGACATAATCACTTTTTTGAGGACTTAGAATTCAATATTTAGCCAAGAATGCCTTTGATCATGAGAATAAAACATTTTTAGATAAATAAAAGCTGATAAAGTCATTGACAGCAGACCTTTTCTACAATAAAGGCTGAAAAGAAGTTATTGAGATTAAATGGAAATGATGGAAACATCTGCATATAAAAGGAATGTATATCAAACTTTTTAATTTCACAAATTTTTTTGTAGAGATAGAGTCTTGCTATATTATCCAGGCTGGTCTTGAACTTGCGGCCTCAAGAAATCCTCCAGCTTTGGCCTCCCAAAGTGCTGGGAATGCAGGAATAAGCCACAATCCCTGGCCATATTGTTTTGTTTTTTTAATTGAGGCATTGTGACTTGTAAAGAATTATGCTCTCACCTTTAAAAAATTCATATACCAAATTTCCCATTAATTAAACTAAAAATTCTTTTCATTTGCAGTTTTATGAGTATATTTTAGGCAAATGCAACATTATTATAAATATAAGTACATTTGTGTTATTATAATGAAAATCTAACAAATGCATAGACACATAGAATGTATAATCTAGTAATATTTGTTCCTACGTTTATATCGTATGCACTATTGGTAAAATACTGTATGCATTCACAATTTATATTCAGGCTTTGTTGTCATTAGCTCCCAATTAAATTATTTGGAAGCACTTTATATTCATTTATGGTGGTGTGCGGGAAGGAGCAATTCTTCAAATGATATATTACAGTTCACATAGTTTCCCAAACAAAATAGAAAAGCTAGGTCTTCACATACCTCAAGAGAAGGAAGAACTGCTCAAGAGGGTAAGAAATCTGCTCATGAATCAGTGGCTTAAGGTGTGGGGCATCCCTGGCAGACAGGCTGAAAGAGCAGGCTTGTGAGAGTTTAATTAGCTGCCACAGAAGGAAGGCCCATTCAGAATTTCTTTGCAAGGTGAAAATGGACTAAAGTGATGGAGCATGACAGCACCGCAAAGAATGAAAATGATTTGTACATTTCCATCAAAACATAAACACTGAAGTCTCATGCAATTTTCTGTTTCTTATCTTTTTTTTCCTATCATTTTTTTAGGAAGAAGTTAGTTCACAAGTAATAGCTCTTTTTTAACTTACCTCTTGGTTTTCCTTTATTTCCTTTCGTCCCCTCTCTATTCTTTCCATGCTGCCTTAATTTGTATTTCTGGTAACTAAATGATAAATATTTCTCTAACCTTTCAACTTGCTGTAAAGCAGATTTGTCTACTCTTCCAGGTCAGATATATTTTTATTTAAAATGCATTTCCCATACATATGCTAACTCTAAAAGGACACTGTTTTAACACACAGGGCTCCTTTGTGAGACATTAAATTTTAGGGTTTTTATTTCCTTTGATGTGTTTGTTTTAATACTACTATTATTGAATACAAAATTGCAACTTAAAATTCAGGCCTGTATGAATATGCAGGTCAATAAAATGTGGCTAATAGAATTATGAGACACAGATATAAAGGCAGCAGCAAGATATTTTTTAAGTGATCATGAAAAAAGAATAAAAATATCTAACCCTGTTTTGAAAGAGAATACTAGAATTCATTACCATATTAACCATTAGTAAGAGCTGGATTTTAAACAGTGTTTATATAATTGAACCAAAATATAATGATAAAATCTATCATAAGCTCATCTGAAATAAAATTATTTGTGAAATACCTAATCTAACAATCCAAGGTGAACGTAAGGAAACCGATTTAAATCCCTAGACTGCAATTCTTAACATCCAAGTTCATCAGGGATTTTCCTGACCTTCTAGTTTTCTGTCAAGGTTTATATATAAGCTATTTTTAAAATTCACAAAAATTCCATACCTTAGCCAGGCAAAATCATCAAGTGACACCCAAATTTTGACTTCAAAAGTCAAGAATACTTTTATAATGAAGACATTTATTTGTTTTATATTACCAAAAATCATTCAGTTGGATAGTTAGTAGAGGGGGTGAGATCCAAATAAAATCTACCATGGAGTCTGCCGCAGGCTCTACTAAGATTCATGACAATCTGTGTCTGCATGAAAATCATGTGGTCTGAGTATCTCACCCAGGTTGGGTCATGGGCAGGCCACAGCTCCTAAACAAAAGAAATTCTTGGCCAAAATTCTCTATGATAAAATATATTAATAAACATTGTCCCCAAATGTTCATAAAAATCCACCTCAGATAAAAGGCAGACTCCTAACAACCTCAAATACCTGGAACACAGGCAGGATATTGGGTCTAAAAGCAAAAGGTAAAAAAATAAAACGATCATAATAGAGCTAGAAATTCAGAGTGCCTTCAAGTCTTCACTCAGCCTTGTTAAGTAGTCAATTGAAACATTTTTTGCAAAGAATATGGGTGCGGGAGGGCTGGGACTAAAAGGCCAGAGTAGCACACACTTAACAGTGAAAAAAAGTGGAAGCTTGGCAGTAAACTGGAAAACTGAAAGTATAAAACAAAAAGAAGACCAAATATTAAAATAGCAACCTGAGGCAGGCTGAAAAAATCCAAAGCAAACAGTTTTATAACTCAACAGTTCCTACATTTTACATTATAGTTTAAGCAGACATTTATTGACACTTAGTGTTCTAAGCAATTTGCATACATTAAATGACAACAATGTGAAAATACAATCGACCCTCATTATTTGTGATTTCATATTTTTGAATTTGCCTACTTAATGAAATGTATTTGTATTGACAAAGATTCTCTCTTTGACCAAATGCTAGCCAGGCTCTTCTGAACTACTTGACTAGGTCTCAACCTTGGCCTGTAAAATCTACAGGCTGTCAGCGCAAATGAAATTCTCCCACCCTCCTATGACAAGGCTTGAAGAAGCTCTAGATCAAGCCTGCATCCCTAGGATGACCCCAGTCCCATTTAAGAGCCTGCTTGGGGAAGCTCAAGACTGCCAAAAGAATTGACTATTCTAGCACACACCTGGTGATAAGCCCCTGACACTCTTTTTTTGAGCATTTACTACATAGGGTTTACAATTGTAGATCCTTCCTTTATCCCTTTGAGATGCCTTTGTATCTCCTACGATTGGGGAGTATCTTTCTCAAAGGACCTGAAAACCATTCCTTTAAAATGTAATCATCAGGAGGAGAGAGCTTGCCTCCCAGTCTCTGCTAGTGGACCAAACCATTCACACTGACCAATCCTTTGTAATTTTTCACCACCCTGACTCTACTGAGTCCCTGCTCATCCTTCTCCCTAGTCCCCCATTCTCTCTTTAAAATGCCCAGTCCCCTTTGTACAAATCTAAGTTGAGTTAAGGTCATGCTGGACTCTCTTCCCCTCTACAGCAATATATTAGTGTTCAGCTTTGTTGATATTCAACAGTAACCCCCTCCCAAATTATACTCATGGCCCTTTTTGCTTGTTTGTGAACACAGGCTGTGCAGAAGCATAAAAAATTTGAGTCACTTGATGTACATGTTCCCAGTTATGTTGAAACTAGGAAAAGTTCTGCTTTTGTGTTTCAACTCTCATACTATAAACAGGGTTGCTTTAACAGTCTATTTATTGCTGTGTTTTTCATGTGTCTGTCCTTTTTTGTTGGTGATTTTGCTATTTAAAACAGTGCCACCC
>NW_016107404.1:4006378-4058560 GCF_001604975.1 Cebus imitator
CCCCTCCCCTTTTTCTTTAGAAATTGCCCAGTCTCAGATATGTCTTTATCAGCAGCATGAAAATGGACTAATACACACAAACTCTAACTTTACTCTAAAATGTAAAATAAGAATTTGTGTATTAATGAAGAAATAGTTTACCATTGCATCCTTATTTTACTTTCAGAGTAAATTGAAATAAGAGTTATTTATGGAGGCTTTTTACAGAGGTCAGGTTGGCTGCCTGTCATCTGTACCATCTAGGCATGTACTATATATGCCATAATCTCAACTGGTTTAAAATATTATTTTCCCTGAATATTATAGAGGAGAGGAAGAGCTAAATGTGAAATATCACATTGCTGAGTGATTCTCTTGGTTTGGGCTTCCTAAAGTTAATAGACTAAGTAAAATGGTTACAAACACTTTAGAACCTGTGCCTTATGATGTGGAACTATGAAAGTCAGTCCTTCATATGCCTGAACCCCAGACCTGAGTGAGAAGGAATGAAAGCTCATAGTTTCAATCATAGAGTGCTGCTTTTTAGTGTTCTGCAGTTAGGTTACTTTTAGCTTCTCAAAATTCCATGACTTAAAACCATCAAGTAACCATTTAATATATATAACATATATATATATATACACACACACACACACACACACACACACACACACACACGGTCAACGGAATTGTTTTGAAGCATATATTTCTTAAGAAAAACTTTAAATATAAAATAAATTAGCTTTAAAGATGATTAGGAATAAGTTCTTCTTTAACTATAAGCTGATAAAGAAGTATAACCTCATATACTCTAAATTCAAAAACTTCTTCCAAAATATTTTCTTCAAACTTCTATCAAATAATTTAATGCAATATGTTCACAAGTAGCCACAATGATACATTCGAATCTTATGTCTGTTTTCCTTTCCCTATCAACCTCCCGAAAGAGATCTCAGAAAGCAGATCTCGAGAACAGGACAAGTTAGTGACAAAGGCAAGATCTCTAGCCCTAGTAGTTTGGTTCTTACAGAGCAGAGAGCCCAGCAAGCATAGAATAAAGGAGAGAAAGCCTGCCTGAAATGAAGGCAAAAATGCTTAGATTATCCAGGGGCTGGATTGTCTGAGAAAATATCTGTTTAATCCACCTGTTTTCTTATGCTCAGAGCTTGCTTTCAAAGCTCAGTATCTTCTGACCATAAAGAGCTTGAAAATGGAATGGCCCTACAACATCCATCACTCTGTCCAATCATCCTGTTTATTTCCTTTATGGCACCAATCAAGCTGAATTTAGCTTCATTATTTACTTATGTTCTTCTTCCCTCTTACACTTGCCAGCCCTGTGTAGAGTTAAACACTCCATGAGGACTCTGGCCTTATCTGTCACAATCCATCACTTAACAGTTATACATAGCTAGTCCAGAGTGGGTACTCAATAAATATTTATTTTTAATGAAACTATAAGTCTTCGTGTTCTCTGAAGAGACACCATTACTTCCTGTATTAGTCCATTTTCATGCTGCTGATAAAGACATACCCAAGGCTGGGATTAAAAAAAAGAGGTTAAATAGAACTTACAGTTCCACATGGCAGGGAGGCCTAAGAATCATAGGAGGAGGTGAAAGGCACTTCTTGTATGGTGGCAGCAAGAGAAAATGAGGAAAATGCAAAAGCGGAAACCTTTGATAAAACCATCAGACCTCATGAGACTTATTTACTACCACGAGAACAGTATGGAGGAAAATTCTCCAGGATTCAAACTGTCTCCCACCAGGTCCCTCCCACAACACGTGGAAATTATGGGAGTAAAATTCAAGATGAGATTTGGGTGGGGACAAAGAGCCAAAAAGTATCATTCTGCCCCCGGCCCTTCCAACTCTCACGTCCTTACATTTGAAAACCAATTATGCCTTCCCAACAGTCCCCCAAAGTCTTAACTCATTTCAGCATTAACCCAAAAGTCCACTGTCCGAACTCTCATCTGAGTCAAGGCAAGTCCCTTCATCTATGAGTCTGTAAAATCAAAAGCAAGCTAGTTGCTTCCTAGATACAATGGGGGTACTGGTATTGGGTAAATACAGCCATTCCAAATGGGAGAAATTGGCCAAAACAAAGGGGTTACAGCCCATACAAGCTTGAAATCCAGTGGGGCAGTCAAATTTTAAAGCTCCAAAATGATCTCCTTTGACTTCCAGGTCTCACATCCAGGTCACGTTAACGAAAGAGGTGGGTTCCCATGGTCTTGGGCAGTGCCACACCTGTGGCTTTGCAGGGTATAACCTCCCTCCTGGCTGCTTTCATGGACTGGCATTGAGTGTCTGTGACTTTTCCAGGCAAATAGTGCAAGCTATTCTGGGGTCTGGAATGACAGTAATTCTCTTCTCACAGCCCCACTAGGCAGTGCCCCAGTAGGTACTCTGTGTGTGGCCTCTGATCCCACATTTCCCTGTCACACTGCCCTAGCAGAGGTTCTCTATGTGCACCCTACCCCTGTAGCAAACATTTCCATACATGTTCTAAATTTAGGCAGAGGTTCCCAAACCTCAATTCTTGACTTCTGTGCACTTGCAGGCTCAACACCACATGGAAGCTGCCAAGGACTGGGGCTTGCATCCTCAGAAGCTACAGCACAAGCTCTATGTCGGTCCCTTTCAACCAAGGCTGGAGTGGCTGGAATGCAGGACACGAAGTCCCTAGGCTGCATACAACACAAGGACCCTGGGCCAGCCACATGAAACCATTTTCTCCTAAGCTTCCCAGCCTGTGATGGGAGGGGCTGCCATGAAGACCCCTGAGATGTCCTAGAGATATTTTCCCATTGTCTTGGGGATTAACATTCAGCTCCTTGTTACTTATGCAAATTTATGCAGCTGTCTTGAATTTTTTATCAGGAAATGGGTTTTTCTTTTCTATCACATTGTCAGGCTGCAAATTTTCTAAACTTTCATGTTCTGCTTTCCTTATAAACTGAATGCCTCTAACAGCAACCAAGTCACCTCTTGAATGTTTTGCTGCTAGAAATTTCTTCCACCAGATACCCTAAATCACCTCTCTCAAGTTCAAAGTTCTACAAATCCCTAGGGCAGGGGCAAAATGCCACCAGTCTCTTTGCTAAAACAAAAGAGTCACCTTTGCTCCAATTCCCAACAAGTTCCTCATCTCCATCTAAGGCCACCTCTGGACCTTATTGTCCATATCACTATCAGGCTTTTGGTCAAAGCCATTGAACGAGTCTCTAGGAAATTCAACTTTCCCAAATTTTCCTCTCTTCTTCTAAGCCCTCCAATCTGTTCCAACCTCTGCCTGTTACCCAGTTCCAAAGTTTCTACCACATTTTCAGGTATGTTTACAGCAACACCACACTCTACTGGTACCAGTTTACTCTATCATTCTGTTTCCATGCTACTGATAAAGACATACCAGAGACTAGGAAGAAAAAAAAGGTTTAATTGCACTTACAGTTCCACACAACTGGGAAGGCCTCAGAATCTTGGCAGGAGGTGAAAGGCACTTTTTGCATGGAGGCGCAAGATAAAATGAGGAAGATGTGGACACAGAAACCCCTGAGAAAACCTTCATATCTCTTGAGACTTATTCACTACCATGAGAACAGTATGGGGGAAACTGCCCCCATGATTCAAATTATCTCCCACCCGACCCCTGCCATACATAACACATGGGAATTATGGGAATACAATTCAAGATGAAGTTTGGGTGGGGACACAAAGCCAAACCATATCACTTCCCGATACTCAACCCTCAATCTGGTGTCCTTGCCTTTGGAATTTATCTTGAAATTTTGAATCTATTGTTTAAAAATATGTTAGCTGAGATCTATTTGGATTTTAGTTATCTTAAAAGAGAAACGGTCACCTGATCAACAGAAAGGACAATAATTGATTGCCCTGTAAAGACTATAGAAACTGCCAGAATTTTAGTTTTTATTTTCTCATCTAACAGTATAATTCAATTAATTGAAATTACTAATTCACGCTCTTGTTCTTAGGAATGAAAGCACCTTAAAAGTATTAAATTTTTTATCCCTGATTACCATCCTTGATGGTGTCAATGTGATCGTTCCATTTTTCCATTGTGTTGCTGTAAAACAAGCTTGTCCAATCCGTGGCCATGGGCTACACGCAGCCCAGGATGGCTTTGAATGTGGCCCAACATAAATTAGTAAAGTTTTTTAAAACATTATGGGATTATTTGTGATTTTTTTTAACCTCATCAGCTATCATTAGTGTATTTTATGTGTGGCCCAAGACAATTCTTCTTTTTTCAATGTCACCTGGGGAAGCCAAAAGATTGGACACTCCTTCTTTAAAATGTCAGCAAAAGAGCATTTTTAAATGTGTGAATGAGGATATGAGCCACTGGTAAAAAGAAAGTGGAAAAATATATCAGGACTAACAGGGGACCTTCAGTTTTCCCATAGCATATCAAGTACCCAACATTACTCTTGACATTTTACCATGTTTTTGCGGCCATCATATGTCAGAAATGACTTTACACAAAAATGATAAAATAAGAAGTTTGTTTTGGGAAAATTAGTTCCCCATTGTCTCCCTCTTTCTATTATGTAGGCCTAACCCTTCAGAGTTGAATAAAAGTTTTATGGCAATATTTCACATTTAATCATATTCAACATCTAAAGGCCAATAGTATATTGTATAGTCTCATTCCTGAGTTCCAAATATATTTTCTTTTCTTCTTACTCCTTAATAAAATCTGTAACAATTGTAAGCAAGAGTGAAAGATGAGGAATACTGGGAGGAAAGTATTGAGGTTATGTGAAGGCATCAAAGGAAGAAAATTAAACATCACTTGAAATTCCTAAGTCAGCATATGTTTTTTATGAATGAACTCCCTAAAAATGAAAATACTAAAAATGGTAAACATAATTTAAACACAGATTATTTTTCTCAATTAGTTAAATTTTTCCATTTACCCAAAAGATGTCATCCCTCTTTCCAGACCGTAGAGCTTTCTAGCCATCTATCAAGAATACAACATATAAGAAAAAAATATTTTTAAAAAAACAAAAACCAGGCAAACCTAGAAAGGGCAGATGGCTTAGAACAGCATTAGTAGGAGAGCTTCCTGATTACTTAAGTACCTGTGATTCAATAACCAATATTTATCTGCCTTTATTCTATAACTCTTTATACTGAGCACAGTGGCTACATTCTGACTTTTCCTGACAGTCCTAACTTTATATAATTTTATGATTTTCAATAAATATAATACATCAAATATAATGTCTTAAATATGATTTGATTTCTAAGCATTTGAAATAGTTACATGCATAATGCACAAATCAGAATTACGCTTTTTGTCAGAACTTAGCCATTAGGTATCTGCCTTAAAATTGTATTTTGGAATTAATTTCTTAATCATCAGTATTCCTGGTGATATAAATGTGTGAGATTATTCCTCAATGGTAGTATTATTTATTGAAATACTAATTTGCATTTATACTCCTGGTGGTTTCCCCCTATTTTTTCCAGTGAAGCAGGGAAACAGGCTTTGTAATTCCTTGCCTCTAGAATATTGGATGGACAGAGGCCAGAAGCTACCTGGAGTCAGAAGTGCTTTTCATCTTTTGTAAAACTCTAAGCTCATGCTAGTTATCTCTGAAAGAAGAGAAGACTTTAGGGAAGCTTTCAAGGACAAGGAGAAGGAGTGAGGTAGAGTCCCTTGGAGTGGGAAAGGGGTATGTATGCTTGTCAGGCCCTGTGAGAAGAGAAGAATTAAATATCACTCCATTGCATTTCCTGGAAAAGGTAGCCAGATCTCAGAGGGAAAGCCACAGAATTCATTTGAGAGGCTGGATCCTAGTTCCAAGTTTCACCCTTCTACCAAGGATGGCCCATGTATAACAACAAAATTAGTCACATTACCATGAAGCTGGGACATTAAACATTTATTTCATCAGTGGGCAGATGACCAATAACTAGGAAAGGCTCCTGATGATGAATGTAGAATAAGGCTCCAGGAGCTTGGCAACATCATAGGGAAGAGATACCCTAAGAATAAGTAAGGCAGAATTTCTAGCTAGACTTGTAAGAAAGAGAATCAAGTCTAAATTAGCTTGATTTCTAGAAAACAAGAAAATGTCATATTTCTTACGTAACTGATTTGTAGGCAGAGATTCATGTGTCATGAATACACATGTATTCATCACATATTTAAAAGTAATTCCATATATGCTATTCATGGTAAGAAGAGAGAGGAGTTAGGAAAGGTAAAAGCAGTGTTTTCTCTGCTGTACTATCAGCACAGCATGGTGCTCTCAAACTTTAAGTCTGCTTTTCCTGATGTCCCCTTATACTTCCTTGAGGCTCCCCTGGGCTCTTCCTCCATACAAACCCACCTGCAGATAGTCCATGATACTAGCTAAACCTGTTACAGATTTTCCTGCTGTTTTTAACACACATTTAAACTTAATGGCTTCTGTAACTCATCATTCTTAAGTCAGGTTTTGCTGAACAACTAGCTAATTTAATAATTTATGCTTATGAAATGAGAAGGACATGTTAGACATCTTCTCAACTAGCATCCTCACTCCCATTTCTCTTAAGCCCATTCCATTCAAAGCCTATTTTTAATGTTTACCTCCAAAATACCATAATAAATAATAAATACCATAACTAAACTACCTGGTTATTCTTTTATCGAGAGAAATTTTTCCAATTGCAGGGCTCTTAGAACATATAAGAAAAGACACAAATAAGATAGGGAGCTGGTGGAAAAATAAATATTCAGGGTTATACAAGATCTCGTAATAACCCTTAAATTATATGATTAAGTGAATTGCGTGTCTTTGGATTTGTTCTTTATAATAAAACAATTTTGCTCCATTGGTATATTTAAGAAAAGTGTATTCATTTCCTTTATATTGTAGCTGTAATATAGAGAACAAAATTCAGAATAGATGGTATTTAACCAATACAGTCATGAATATATAAGCAAATCCATTTAATCTCAGATCCAGTGAATGAAAACAGAAGGTTTAATAGTAATTATTTTCCCCTAATAGTATACAAAAAAATATAGAAAATCAATTTCTCCCTCTGAAATACCTATGTGTATAATAACTGAACTGTAAGACACACAACTTGTAACAGGATCTAATATTTTATCTATAGCTAGTTAATGAAATATGAATCATTCTGTTGACCAGGATGATATGACGTAGCATATTTTTAAGAATCTTTTAAGAATCTGTAATCTCACCTTCACTTTATGTATTCAATGGCCTCTTTATTTCATATTGAAAATTAAGTTCTCTTTTTTCTTGATAATTCATTTAATATTTCATTAAAATATGTTACGTAGCATGTGTCCCTCATCGTTACCATGAATTATGTTAAGGCACACTGCCTTTTACTGCCATCACAATGGATATTCACTCCTCCTCCCCATAAAAATCACACAAATGGTGAACTAATTGATACTTTTAAACAAAACTATTGTCTGTAAGAAATTGAAGACCAAGTTTGAAAAAAATCACACACATGCTTTCCTTTGTATTTGTAACATCATATCACACTAATTTTTCTCAAATTCTACCAATGATTTTTGTATCACAAATTGATCTGTCAAAATCGTAATAGTATTTGTATCCCTCATCCACCATGTGCTTTTTGCCTCTCATGTGTGATGTGCCCAAATCAGGGACAGAACTTTGTAGTGAGCACCCATACAGAAATACAACAAAGTGGCCAGCTTAAGATATTAAAATGCCAGTTTGCTTTATGAGGTTATAAATATGTCCTATCATGTCTTTACATTTTATGACCTCTGTTTTATTTCTTAGTAGATTTACATATGCCATATCCAGTTATTCATGTCAAGAATTTAAAACCACCAGTATTTCAATAAAGAAGCGCATCCTATTACTTTTTACTATACTTTATCTCTGGATTCAATATGTTTCTTAAACAAAACCTGAATTTTATGTGAGAAAACATTGTTTTCCTATTAAGCAAATCTTTCTTAAAAAGCCATATGGCTATTTATGGAGTCAGGATTTCTTTCTCTTAAAGTTGTATATCCCTTATTTTTTGGCCTGAACCTAGAGCTGGGTTCAATGTAGGTATCATTTCCAGAACAAATATTGGGATTGGATGGGCAGTGCTATTATAATTATGCCTTAGGGCATTTAGTTGTGAATATCTTAAGAACAAATGTAGTCAACAAATTATTTGTACATATGCAAATGATATACTGACAGTAGTCCTGTTGAAATGATTTCTGCTATTCCATTTAATCCTGTGCATATGGCAAAATCTTTTGCACTGTGTGATTGGGATATTGACCTTGATGCTTCCTAGTCATAAGCATGGGTCTGAAAAGTGTGAATTATGTCAGGCAATCACTTCCTCACAAATGCATAAATAAACTAATATACCTTCTCCATGTCCTGTCCTTTGAGTGTTAGCGGCAGCTGCTACCTGCAGGGTGTCATTCTCTGTAAGCTGTCTCTTAGATTCATGCTGAGCATACTCTTCTGTTTAAATGAGACAGTGAAGCAGCTCAAACTGCTTGCTTCAAGTCAACATGATCCACTTGTATTTGTGCCTGTCACTTCTTAGCTCATTATGTTGCTGTTAGTTTTGCTTGAAGTATTTTGTTCAGCCTTTTTGTATGACCACCCTCCTTCAGATAGCCACATAATTGTTTTCTCATTCAGGTGCCATCCATTTTCATTACATGACCGGTCAGCAGGCTGAAAGTTGGTAAAGAGGACTTATATGCCTATTAGACACCTATATTATAAGACCAACTTCTATATGACTTTGTTCTATCATTTGTATGTAGCACAATTTATACATGATAGAAGTATCAATTGATGCATATAAGCTCATCAATTTATACAAACCAATCATTGGGCTTTTGTAATTAGCACTTATTTTGTTCAGCTAAGTAATTTGTTATGCAGTTTTTGAAACTATTATTTGGTACTAGTCTGCCTAGTTTCTTCAAGCAGTAATCCTTAATTATATTAAAAACATCATCAAATTTAAATAATGTTTCTTTAAAAAGCAAATATGTTTAAAGTTCCATCTACTGTATCAAAATGAAATTAACAGATAATAATTTTTAAAATGTATATATTAATCCAACTGTAATGTAAAAAACATAGTAAGTAATACATATTGAAAAAATATTTTCACAATATAAATCCTCAGGCTCAACTATACTAAGTGACAATGATGGAGTCAGTGGCTCATGCCTATACCTGGAATCATTCATGATAGTTGTGAAAATCATAAATGAAAACAGTTAAGGTGTACTGGGAAATTCAAATTCCAGTGGCATTACTGTCACTGAGAAGAGTTTCTGCAATGCTAAACAATTCTTGGTAAAGCTGTGGTAAAATTCAGTAAAATATTAGCTTGATCCAAATAGTAGTTGCATTCCTGGAAAACAGCATGTAGTAAAACTTTGTAAACAATGCATTGTGTTTATTTCTAAAGTGGACTTGGGTTATAGGCTGAAAATAAAATATAAGAAAAGTTTAGAAATTTATTAACTGGCTTTTTCTTTATGAATATGCACAACGGCATTCTGTAGCCCGTGGGACATAAAACAAGTCTTCACTATACAGGACTGCCTGAAGCACAGCAACACGTTTGGCCTACCTGGTTCCAGCCACTACATAATAGCAGTGCCCATGAATCACTGAAACAAGGAAAAACAGATAAACAAATCCTGAATCATCAGAATGTCCCCTTGAAAGTGGTACTGCCCAATGTCCTGGTGAACCACTAGATTAATTACTACACTGACTTTGCCATTTCTATAGCTCAGTGTGTTGCTGGTAAAGACTTGGAAATCTACCCATCCAAGGTACCAGGAAAGGCGATTTCACATTTTTACTCTCCTTTTAAATCAGTCTAAAATATAGACTGACTGTAGCTAGGTGTGTGACTCATGACTGCCTCCTCCCCAGCAGTTGGAGCATCAGGACAAGGTAGAAATGCAGTGTGGGACAAGTGAGGTGGTCCAGGAGCACCAGGGAATGGAAAACATAGATTCAGATGAAGAAATGGAATGTGAGGATGCCAAACCATAAAATAGCGGATGTAGAGAAGGAAGAAACTGGGGAGACCTCTACCTGCTGTCATCCCTATAAGCTACTGCTTTTGCTGTTTCCATCAGTCAAGCTCATGTGAGAAGACAAAGTGACTCATGTGGCAAACTTCCACAGCTGTTTTACAAATTCCATATGGGGCACCTTTTTCAGTGGCTTCTTAGAGATATTGAGCAGACATACACTTGAACCTTAAACAACATGGGTTCAAACTATGTGAGTCCACTTATGCATAGATTTTCCTTCTCCTCAGCCATCCCTAAGACAGCAAAACCAACTCCTGTTCCTCGTCCTCCTCAGCCTACTCAACGTGAAGACAACAAGAATGAAGACCCACTTCCACTTAATGAATAATAAATATATTGTCTCTTCCTTATAATTTTCTTAATAACATTTTCTTTTCTCTAGCTTACTTTAAGGATAGAGTATATAATACATATAATATACAAAATTTGTGTGAATTAACTGTTTATCTTATCAGTAAGGCTTCCAGTCAACAGTAGGCATTTGGTAGCTAAGTTTTGGGAAAGGCAAAAGTTATACTCAGATTTCTGACTGTGTGGGGAGTTGGTTCCCCTAACCCATGCATTGTTCAAGAATCAAGTGTTTTGCAGAAAAGTGATTAACTTCTTGGCTCTAATATGGTCATTCTCCACAATGATATAACTCTAGTATTTTAGTTAAGGGAAATTTAGCACCCATATTTAGATATGTTAATATTCAAAGGTAAATATAAAACACTTTTCTAGGGATATTATTTCTATATAATCTGCCATTTATAACCGTGTTTATTTCTAATTACCCTTATTTTGAAGCAATAAAGAAAGATGTAAAAGGGGAAGGTACTCAGTTTAGATTGGACACCTTTCTAGTAGACATAAAGATCACACCATGTCAGATTCTTTCTGAAATTGGGCAGGAATAATTTATAAATCATTGAAATCAATACAAATATGATATAAAATTAGTTGATATTCTAAAATCAAAGGCAATTTTTATTTGTTGCAATACACACACCATATACTGTTATGACTATTTAATAACATTGTACTGCCTAAGGTTTCATAAAAAGAATACTAGGCTTGGACTCTGGGCACATTAACCAATTCTGTCATTTATATAACTACAGGCAAATCATATATACTACCTATATTTAGGTATAATCAAGATAAAATGAAAAAATCTGACATCGATTTGAATATTATAAAATTTTCAAAGTCCTGACTATTAATATTATTAACTCTTCATTTTTCTATTAAGGAAGTAGAATTTTGATTATTCCATCAGAAATTGTTAGTGGTTCAGATATGACTGTTCCTGGTTGTGGTTTATCCTGAAGCCATGAGAATTAGTTGCTATGAGTAACAGGTATTTTTAGTAAGGGCAGCTCAAATGAATTGTTTAAATTAGAGCCTTAGAGGCAAGAGAAATTTAAAAATAAAAGCAGGAAAACCTCATGATAATGCACCATGTGATAATGCAAATGTAGGTGTAATGCAATTGGCACTTGCTTTTGCTTTCTGAAAACTGAGCTATTTTTATGTTCTGTATGGCAGACAATGGGGATATAGGATGAAGGGTGGCCATAGGCAAGTAAATATTAGGGAACTCACTCTTGGTAAATGAAAAGGCAGAAGGATGGATACTGTGTCCTTAGTATTGTCCAGGCCCAAACTACAGAGTTAGGCCCCACAAAACAAGCAGTAACTAACTGGAGAATCATTCTTATTGTCTTAGTAGTCTCAATCCATTGTAGAATACATATTTTCCCTTTTGATACTTGAATCCATTCCAGAGCAGTTTTATTATATGACGCTATCCCACAACCTGACCCAGCACAAACCTAGATCCAGCACTCAAAGCCTTGAAACTTCCAGCCTGTTAGCTGCACAGCCTTGTTCTGCCTATTTCCATAGCTGCAATAATAGAACTCCACATTCTACACAACTGAATTATTTGTCTGAAATAATTCAGTTGTGTAGAATGAAATACTGCTGAAATTTTGATAAGAATTACAAAATACCACAAAAATACTGCTGAAATTTTGATAAGAATTACATTCAATCTATTTGTCAGTTTGGGGAGAATTTGTATCGTAAACAATATTGTGACTTACTAACCACGAACCCTGTATGTCTGTTATTTTTTGAGGTCTTCCCAGATTTCTTAAGTGTTTTGTAGGTCTTAACATATAGATCCTGCACATTTTCTCAGATGAATTTACATTTTGAGAGCTATATCTAATCCTTTTTTTTAGTTAAAAATATTTAAAATGTTGGTACAACTGTATACGGCTAGTATATAGAAACAAGATTGATTCTTGTGCTTTGACTTTGAATTCTGTAACCTTGCTGAACACTATCCCGCAAATTCTGATGTTATGCTTTCATTCTGGTCAGATTATTTCTAATTCTCCTGTGAGTTCCTCTTTAACCTTTGAGTTATTTAAAATGTGTTGTTTAATTTAAAAGTACCTGGAGATTTTCCAGATATCTTTATTGATTTCTAATTTAGTTCAGTTTTGTTCAGGAAACATGCTCTGTAAGATTTAAATCATCTTAATTTTATTGATCTTGTTTTATGGCCCAACATACAGTCTATCTTGGTGATGCTCCATGTATACTTAAGAAGAATCTGTATTCTACCATTGTGGGATGGAGTGTACTATAAATCTTGATTAGGGAATTTGGCTGATAGTGTGTTCAAGCTTTTTATATCTTTACTGACTTTCTGTCTGTTAGCTTGATCAAGTACTCATAGCATGCATTTGTATGAATAATCTTGGTTTATTTAAAGAGGTTAAAAATACTTTCTTGGAACAGTTTAGGCATTTATTTCACTAATTATTTATCTATCCTATAGTACAATCATTTCAGATCTCCAGGCTTTCAATCTGTTTTTCTCCCACTTCAGTTGGCTAGTTTTTGCAAGTGTAAGATGTATGTACTTAAAGTACAGTATTTCCCTCCACTCTAAGAAATTTATTACAATGCACTCTACTTATATTTTACATATTTTATAAATACATAATACAAATAATATATTTTTATAATGTAATGTTTTGTAAGAGAACATATATTTTACATATTATAATTATATAGTTTCTCTCATGTATTGCTTTTATGCCATTTATTAGAATTTAAGGCCCTAGCAATTAAGAGCATGCAAACCTTTTTAAAATGTGTGCAGAGCTCAATATAGTCCCTTATTCACAGTCCCAAATATATACATAATTGAGAAATTAAATATTAGTCAAGTGGACAAAACTATAGTTGTTCAAGTTTAGGATTCTAGGCTCAGGCAGAAGCCAGAAAGGTAAAAATGGAAATACGAATGGTGGTATATTAGTCTAGGAATGAGTATTTGGCAAGCTCAATGTGGAAATAAAAGATACAGTCTAAGTTAATTTACCAAACTTGTTTCTTTTAATGTTAACCTGATTTATCAGAAAATCAGTCTAAGATTGAAGGCATAGGTAGTATGGACCATTCAACGAGATCTGAATTACATGATGACTAGATCCGAAATTCAGACTATCTCCTGCAGGTTAGTGAGCTTCTCAGGTTCTAATTCATATCTAATGAGAAAGGCAGAATGAGGTAGGCAGGCAGTGGGTATTACAGAAGAAATTGAAAAGTGTCATGCCTGAGTAAGAATGAGGACAGGGCCAGGTGAAAAGGAGTCAAACTTTTCAACCAAACTTAATGAATGAATACATACATGTGAAGAAATGACTGATGAGTATGTGAATAAATATAATGCAGGACCAATTAAGAAGACTTCCCCCACCTTGAGCAAATGAACTTTAAATGTTCTTCTATTTTCCCCACTGGGATTCCCAAAAAGTATAAATTTGCTGAGATCTCAAGATCAATAAAAATAAATGTTTTGTGGCATTTTGTTTTGCCCCTCTTTTAACATAAAATATAAACTTTATTTTTAAAACACTTGTGATAGTTTCTTAGGTTTTTTTTTTGCTATACCAGAGGCAGGCAAATTGACTAGACACTGTTTTCAGTTAATTGGCATTATTAAACTGGACAAATACTTACACTATGTTTTATTAAAGTGCTATAGTTACATACACAGTCTATTTTCTTTTCTCCCCAACTTCAAAAGTTGATAATAAGGCATAATTTAAAACCTATTATGTGTCCTAAGGAAATATAAAAATCTGATATGAAAATAGCCATTTGGAGGCAAAGTTTCTCCCAGAGAGTGTATGTTATTTCTGTCACCGACATTTTCTAACAAATCATTTCAATTGTTTCTTTGTAACTGCTCTAGTATTTCAGAGGTTTAACAATGAGACATTTTATATGGTTTTAATTTTCTTTTACTTAAAATGTACTATATTTTTGGGGATATGAGTTTTGCTAAGCCAATGTATAACATAATCTAAAATACAGCCCCTTAAAATAATTATAATTAAATGTATGTTAAATATTTATCTTGACAAATATCTAAGATAGAATTGAATAGTTAATTAATAAATAAATATAATACATGGTATAGAAAAAACTAAAATAAATAGTGAGAAAAATATAGTCCAGCCAAACATATTCTCATGGGTTCTTTGAATATTTCTCCTCCAGAGCTCATAATATTTGCTCACCTTAAAATGCCTTCCTAGAACCTGGGCAATTCAAGTTGTACCCAACTTTTATAGTCTACTTCACATCTCTCTCTTTGAAATCTTTCCATATCACCTCAGAAAAGGCAAAGTCTCTTTGTCTATATTCCCACAGGACTACTAAGCCTCCCTATTCTTTAAACATTTACTACTCCCTGCTTCTTATTAATCACTGGGTTTAATTTACATTGAGTCCATTTTTATCACAGTGTAAAAAACAACTCCTTTTTCTCATTCTTTCATATAAAAAGAGGAGTTGTCAATTTGATTTATCAGTATCCACGATATAGAATACAGCAAATTCACTAGTGTTGGAGGCCATTTCTTGCATAACTCTGCTCTTTCTTTGAGCTCATGGAGATATGGTCTGTCCTTAACAGCCTCTGCTATTTTCCTGTCTGGCTTTCTATTCTTCTCCATATGACAGAATTGATTAGGAGCATGATTACCATTTGAGTACGCCATCCTTTTATTCCTTCTCCCTCTGCGCACACACCCTACGGGTGCTGATTATTTTACCAGTTTGCATTCAGCCAGAAGTTTGCATTGTTTCAGCTTCTAAATTCTGTCCACTTGACTATGATGCTTTTGCGCACAGATCTGTGCAGAATTTTATTTGGAGAAAGGGCTTTAAGATACCGGATTCAGGTTTATATGAGCCTTCTGGCAAAAAATATAAATTTTTATCAAGACCCTATTGTTACAACAGAAAGTTAGATTTATCTTTGAAAATAGATTTGTCAATTCTTGAATATAAGAATGGTTTTACAAACTATTTTTATTTTGCTTTTGTAAGGTTATTTAATAATTTATAGAATCAACTTCATTATCATCAAAAATCATAGAATTTGTGCTACCTAGTAACACAGATTTTAAGAAAGCAAACTTGAAAAATTCAAACAATTTTTAGACACAGAATTTATTACAAAAGAAATTTTACCTAGAAATCAATTGTGTTAAGTAAAATGAAACAAAACCAAAAACTTATTCATATAGATGTTAGGAACTCGCTTCTTAATTTATTCATTAATTTAATAGTTAATTCTTGAGGATCTTCTATTTTCCACCCTCGATTACAAGCAGTAGGACAGAATGCTATTCTGATAGACCACTCCTCTCCTAGAGCTTACATTATTGTGTTTGTGGTTTTTAGATAATAAGAAAATTCATATTTAAGACACACTATTTTGATAAGTTCAACACATAAAAATAAAGGTATCGGAAGGTATCACTTAAGTAGGTAGTCAGAAAAGTTTTCTCTAATAAGATGATTCATAAAGAGAGATTTGAATGAAGTGAGGGAATAAGCCATGTGAATATCTGAGAAAATGATTTCAGGGTACAGTAAGGTCACTGAGGCACAAACTTATTTGGAAGAGCTGCAGAGGCTAGTGGCATCAGGGCTAGAGAGAGGGATGAAGAGAATGATGGCATGTATCATTGGAGAAGGAGTTGTGGGTGAGGGGGGCATCTGCCTTAGGATCATGGTAAGGATGTTGGCTTTTCTCTCCTATACCCTTTGCTTCACTAAAGCTATAACTAAGGCATCTTCTCAAAACACCTGTGGCCCCATAAAGCATAATCAAAGCAGAAGATGCTTGAACTAAGTCATCCACTGACTGCTTCCCATGTCCCATGCGTTATGCTGGGTTTTGGAGACAGAACACTGTACAACAGAGACAAGGACCGCTTGTGGAATTGTTTTACTAAGCTAGAGGAAGTGAGGAAATGTGGTGCTGGAGAGTTATGTGAGCTTTGCTACCCAGTCATCCAAGTTTAAAGAGCACAGAGAAGGCTTTGATATATGCATAGCATTTTATATATTATACATATTTGGATGCATTTGTGGATGTGTATAGACATGTGTGTACTATGGCTTTGTCTGTGTACACTGTCAAACATTTTGTTCCCTAAAGCATAAATGAGACATAGTCCAGTATGCAATGTCAATTTGAAGCACATTAAGAAGAACCTCTGTAATAAGTTCTCTAATCAGCAATTAGAATTTTTAGTCAGTTGATAATATTCGTGTAATTGGATTTGATATAATAACATATGCATTATTTCCATCATATTCATTCATGCATATAATGATATAAGCAGCATTCAATTTGCCATTGGGAATTTCAGCTAGCACATGAAAAGAATGCTATACTACTCACAAAAATCTCTCGATACTGAGGTTAATTCCACTCAGTTCCACTTCTTTATTTGCACTCATTATCCCTTCTATTTTGATGTATGATATATATGATAAAGGCAGGAAGTTATAAATACTTGCAGGCTGGTTCCAATGTCACTACTATGATATTATTATCATGTCCTATGCTTCGGAATCTAAGGTATTGTTTTCATCATTTTCTATCTATGTTTTATTCTGAACAATAAAGGACAAAAATAGTAGGTAATGGGCTTCTTCAACACCCCCTATGATGATAGTACACAACATATAATGTTAACCAAAGACAAGTAAGCGAATGAACAATATAAAATTTTGTTGAAAAATTGACTTTGAGGGAAGTGTGAAAACATTGGTTCAAAAACTCATATTGTTTGTAGACAATGGAGTTATTGGTGCCCACAGATTCTTCTTTCATGGTACATTGTAGGCCTTTTAAAGTATCATCATAATTATGTTAACTTTGGTTCTGAATCATACAGTGTAAGACGCTTTACAAAATTTGAGTATGTAAAGCAGTACTTTTGGGTGGGGCTACCTATGGCATTGGTAAAATCTTATCCAGAAACCAAAGATGACAATACCAGAGTTTAGCATAAAGCATAAACTGAGACTATACGACTACTACTATTTTATACTTGATAATAATCTTGAATTTATTGAGTTCAACTTGAGCTGGCTCACTTTAAATTTGTTCTTTTACTTTTAAGGCAAAACATGAAACTTTCAAGTAACCTGAAAATGATTGGTATATTTAGCATTTCCCAATAATTTTCAAATTATAAATTTTTAAAAGAGTATTGCAGTTCTTTTTTAAAAATTATAAGCAAAAATTATAATCTTAACCCTTCATTAAAATTTTTTTAAATTCACAATTTTCAATAGCAACAAATATTTATTCTATATTCTATAGCATTGCTCCCAAAAGTATTGAATTTATAGAAGACAATGCAATTTAAAGTAAATGTTCAAGAGTGAAAATTTTGTTCAAAGTTGCATTTTTGATAATCAGAGTTAATTTCAGGCAAGTATTTTAAATTACAGTAATTATAACATTTATTAAAATAATAGGCTGGGCACCAGTGGCTCATGCATGTAATCCCATCATTGGGGAGGCTGAGGTGGGCAGATCATGAGGTCAGGAGTTTGAGACCAGCCTGACCAACATATGAAACCCTATCTCTACTAAAAATACAAAAATTAGCTATGCATGATGGTGCTCGCCTGTAATCTCAGCTACTCAGGAGGCTGAGGCAGGAGATATGTTTGAACCTGGAAGGCGGAGGTTGCAGTGAGCCAAGATTGCACCACCGCACTCCAGCCTGGACAACAGAACAAGACTGTCTCAAAAAAATTTATTGTTAATAACCACAATGCTATTAAACTATATTTTATGACTTTTCAATGACTTACCATCACATGGAAAATTTATGTTGGTCTCCATTGACAAAATAAAAACAAAGCAAATAATGTGATTTTCCAAACCACTTAAAGGTTAACTTTCCAATTGTCATCACATGTTCAGTTATCTTTTACTCTTATGTTGTCAAATGTTTGAGTTGCTTTGATAGTTTATAATCTCAAATGCACCACAGTATTCACAGACATCACCACTCTCTCAAAGACACACACACACCAGAAACTATACCTTGGTAACAAGCTGTATTTGTTTGTTTATGCTTTCTATAATAAAAGAAATATTTTATTTCTGAATAGTCATTGTTATCATTCCTTTTCAGAGCTAAAAACTACTTCAAAACTTTTTTGTATGTAAGTATAACATACAAAAAAGCATCTTTTATCTTGTTTTCAATTCTAAGGGCAATAAAATCATAACATAATTCATTAGTAAGAATGGTAAAATTGATAATATAATAGATATTACATTAAACATATTAAACAGTTGACCTCTCAGAGTTGGTTTGAGGGCAAATATTAGAAAGACTATTTTGTGAGCTTTTTAATTGCTTATTAAAATGATTTCAGAAGAAATCTATCAAAATATATGGACACATGGGAGCCTCTTACTATATTTATTGTTGAAATTTCACTCTTAAAATAATTAACTAACTTCAGAATATAGGTTAATAACTTGTAAATTGTCACAAATTGAATACAAACTGAATATAGTACTAACTAGAACTCCAAAGTTATTGTAACAACATCATTTTATATTTCACTAAGGACATTTGTTACAGCTCATCTATAACATATATTAGTTGCAAACTTCAGTATATTCAATATTTTCTCTGTCTCTATTGTAAGCTTTACACTTTCCTTAAAAATGAAAAACATATATATAATTTAGAAAAAGATATAGTGTTTTTAAAATGTAAAATAATCAGAAACTAGAATTTTAATAGAAGATAATGGATACCTTTGTGAATTAAATTGCAACTTTAAAACTTTTTATCAACTAATTCATTTGATTATTATGAGCATGTGTGTATGTATGTCTAGAAGGGGAATAATGAGAATTGCTTCATATAATTTATCACAATATGTCAGTGGCTTTGTCTAATATGAATTTATTATATGTGATGGGTTTGTTGTGTTCTTTATATTAATATAAAACCAATCTGATCGTCTAATAAGGAGCTGCTTATAGATAGACTATTTTCATTTTTCTCCTTTACTATTAATCTCTTTAATGGGTGTATTTTGTCTGTTTTCTTTTAAAAGAAACCTGCTTTGAATTTGAAACTCAGGAAATACGTATTTCTAAAATAGTAGCAATAATGAAATTCCATATATAATCAGTAACTTAACTATTGGGAACATAACTATATGAAAAACTCACTGTCTGGATTAATATTGAGAAAAAGAATATAAAGAAGCAAAAGCCTCATTGGAAAAAAGAGCTCCTTGAATATTAAAACATCCCGAAGTCGAAGCACTATACAGGTATTTTTTTCTCATAGGAAGTCCTATGAATTGAATTGTGTCCCCCACAAACTCATATGTTAAAGCATGATTTAGAGTAAGGAATTAATTAGAGTTAAAAGAGTTCATAAGGGGGAAGCACTGATCTGACAGGATTTGTATTCTCATAGCAGCTTTCCAACCGGAAGGCTCTCCCCCCGTCTTTGCCAAGTGAGGGCACAGTGAGAAGGCTGCCATCTACATGACAGGAAGAGAGCTATCAACAGGAGCTGAATCAGCTGGCATCTTGATATTGAACTTCCTAGCCTTTAAAACTGTGAAAAATAAATTTCTGTTGTTTAAGCCACTCAGTTTGTAGTATTCTGTTATGACAAACTAAATAGTCTAATACAGGAAGATCCACATAGCAATTTTTACTCAGAGCATATTTACTGTTACCTTTTTTTTTTGGAGACGGAGTCTTGCTGTCACCTAGACTGAAGTGCAATGATTCAATCTCAGCTCACTGCAACCTCTGCCTCCTGGATTCAAGCAATTCTCCTGCCTCAGCCTCCCAAGTAGCTGGGATTACAGGTGCACGCCATCACACTCAGGGTGTGTGTGTGTGTATTTTTAGTAGAGATGGGATTTCATCATGTTGGCCATGCTGGTCTCAAACTCCTGACCTTGTGATCCACCTGCCTCAGCCTCCCAAAATGCTGGGTTTAAAGGCCACCACACCAGGCCTACTCTTACTTTTCATGCGATTTCAGTAAGTCTGGTTCTTTCATGATGCTACAGGCAATGCCATACATGTTTACTGCAAACAAAAACATAGTAATCTGGAAGGGCAGAGAGAAAATTTGTCCATCCAGAAAACTTATTCCAGTGAGATTAGATATTGAAGGCTGAGATAAAGAAAAACTGGAAAAGATAAACAATTTCAAAAGCTCAAGCAGTATAGGAATATTATGTACACTGGAAAACAATACTACACACAGTAGTAGATCTCCAGGGTATTCTATTTTATTGCAAGGGAAAAGGCATAAGGTTTTAGGTTTAGGTGGTGATATGGTTTTGGGTCTGTGACTCCCCCCCGCCAAAATCTCACCTTGAATTGTAATCTCCATAATCCCCACATGTCAAGGGAGGGACCAGGTGGAAGCAATTGGATTATGGGGGCGGTTTTCCCCATGTTGTTCTCATGATATTGAGTGAGTTCTCATGAGATCTGTTGGTTTTATAAGCGTATGGCATTTTCCCTGTTCGCACTCACTCCATCCTGCTGCCCTGAGAAGAAGGCGCCTGCTTCTTTTTTGCCTTCTGCCATGATTGTAAGTTTTCCTAGGCCTCCCCGCAATGCAGAACTGTGACTCAATTAAACCTGTTTCCTTTATAAATTACACTGTCTCAGATAGTTCTTTATAGCAGTAGGAAAAGGAAAAATACAGGTGGGTTAAGTTTCAGTCGTCTTGAAATATAATTCCATAGCCTTCAAAATTTTTTTCTTCTTTTTTTTAATTTAAAAAAAAGGACATGACTAACTGGAGACCAGAGGGTGTAGTGTAGTATCAGCCTCCAAGAGACCCCTAGGAGTGCCTACCTCCTGCTATTTCTACCCTCTGTACAACCTGTTCACATTGTATCAGAATTGGTGACTGTGTCCAATAGAACATGTCAGAAGTGATAGTATGTTCATTTCTGAGATAGCTTATAAGAGATATTAGTTTCCATCTTTATTTCTCCGCTCTTTTTCTATCTCCCTCCCTCTCTCTTTCTGCTATTATTTCCTGGGAAAAGCCAGCTCCTCTATCATAAATGCCCTATCATTGTTTTCATTAGAAAGTCTTTTTTTTTCATGAGAAGTCCGATGAATTGAAGTACTAACACTCATTGTGACTATTCAGAGTCACATAAACAACACTGTGGAGAAGCCCACATAGCAAAAAGCCTATTGCCAAGTCACATGACCGAGCCTGAAACCAGATCTTCCTGCCCCAATTACACATTCAGAATACTGCAGCACCAGAAAACAATTTGCCCATAGCATCATGAGAGATTCTGAACCAGCAGCACCTAGCTCAGCTACTCAGCTTCCTGGTACCCAAAAACTATGTGAGACAGTAAATGTTTGCTGTTCAAAACCACTAAATTTGGGGATGATTTGTTATGCAGCAATTGACAACACAGAATTTAGAAACCGGAAATAGTGTGGCGCCATAATAAATACCTAATATGTGGAATCATTTTGGAAGCAGACAATAGGAAGTAGCTAGAAGTGTCTTAAGAAGGGTTTTAGGAAAAGCCTTGAACAGAATGTTAGCACAGTTTTTGACGTTGAGGAGGCTACCTGTGAACACTTAAGGGAAAGAAAGGAACATTTTATTGGACATTTGAGGAGCGAATACCCTTGTTACTTAGTGAAAAAATGTTCAACAAACCTGTTACTTTCAGTAATGTGGAAGATGGAAAATGTGTCTAACAAATTGGGTGATCTAGCTGAGGAAATTTCCAATGAGAACGTTGAATATACTCTGTTTAGAGTAAAATGTCAGAGGAGACCTATTAGCTAAGGACTGGTTTTGAAGATTTCCAGTATCTCAAGATGGGAAACAAGGATAGCATTAATAGAATCCAATGATGTGACTCTAAAATCCTTTGTTAGGACTTCAGAGAAGTCAAAGGTGGTGTCTCATAGTACCCTGTGGTCAGAAAAAAAAAAAAAAAAGCCTTATAAAGAATTTAAGGATATGTGTCATAAATCCTCTCAGTACAAAAAGGAGAGATTCCAAGGTGAAGAGTGTAGTATCTCAGCCATCTCAGTGGAAGAGGGTAGAGAAGAGGCCTACGTAGAAAAGATGCAGGGCCGTAAACTTTGTCAATGCAGTGATCGATCCTTAACAAGATCCACAGAAAATCAACAAAGTTGCATGTAGATTATGTTACCAGAACCACCAGTTTTAATTGAAAAAAACAGAGTCAGTATAAAATAAAAAGAGGTTTTGGACCCTTATATCTACAAAATCAGAAGGCACACTATAAAAATTACTTAGTGTGCACATGTGCTACAATTTATGAAAAGAAAGGGAAACTCAAAGGGAGAAACCAAAAACACAGAATCCAAAACAAAAAGGTACAGAGAGCATTTGGGGGCAGGAATCAGGGTTGGCAATAATTGAGAACTACCAATATTTGCCTAGTTGGATGTTAAAATTGCCGTGGACCTATATCTCCTTCGTGCTTTTTATTTTTGCCCTTTTTGAACAGAAATGTCTACAACTGTTATCCTCTGTTGTCTGTCAGGATATTGGGTAGGGGAGCAGTAATCTGCCTCTAGCTCTAGATAGAGAGCAAATATACTCACGGGGCTGTATTTAAGTAATTTTATCCAAGGAAATATATGTAAGTACCTACACTCCAGGAATCTCCTTCATGCCTGGACCTAGGTAACAGCATGTGAACCTCAAGCTGATGCTAAAATGGGATTTTGGGAAAACCTGGGAGGTGGTGTGTGTATTTTTCATATGTGAGTGAATCTGTATTGTGGACATTGGAGGATAGGAGTTAATAGTAACCTCCAATACAGTCCTTGATGATCTCACCTCAGTTTAATTCACATCTTGGTATGGTACCCTCCCATATCCCAGGCTTGGTCTCTGATCAACAGAAAATAGAAAAAGAATGAGCATATCACTTTGAGAGTAAGTATATGTTATTGTATTCTATTTCCATTGCTACTGTAACCAATTCTCACCAATTCAACATCTTAAAACAACACCCATTTATTATATCACAGTTCTAGAAGTCAGAAGTCCTATTAGGCTCAGCTAACTGTGTCCTTGCTGTGGGTTTCTCAAGGCTGAAATCAAGGTGTCAGCCAACTGGGTTTTTATATTGAGGTTTTAGAAAAACAAACAAAAAAGCAAAAACATTTCCAAGCTCATTCAAGTCGTTAGCAAAATGCTGTTTTTTATGGCTGAAGAATGAAGGTTCTTTTTCCTTCCTGTCAGCCAAAGGCCACCCTAAACTCCTAGAGTCCTCTGTGAAAGTCTTTCACATGGGTCCCAATACCTTAGAGCCAGAAATGGCACATCAAATTTTTCTCACATTGCAATTTCTCTAGCTTCTCCTGCTATACCTCTCCTGACTCCAGAAAAAAAAGTCTCTATGCACATGTGATCATATCTTACATGCCACCAATAATCTTGTATAATCTAAGTTAATCTCCCTATTTTATAGTCACTGATTAGTAACATTAATTACATCTTTTTTTATTGCTACATAAGATAATATACTTGCAAAGTCCAAAAATTAGGGCATGAATATCTTAGGGGGGTATATTATGGTTCTCCAAAGAGACAGAAACAATAGAATATATATATATATATATATATATATATATATATATATATATATATGGGTGTGCGTGTCTCTCTCTCCATATATATGATCACTATTTATATATTTGTATATATATACCCAATGATATGATATATATAGAGAGAGATAAGAGAGGAGAGCAGATATATAGAGATATATCTCTATCTATATAGAGAGAAATCAGATATACACATATATACATACATTTTATATATATACACACATTTTATGTATATACACACACATACACATACACACACACACACACACACATATATATATATATATATATATATATATATATATATATAAAGAGAGAGAGAGGGGAGAGCAGATTTATTAGGGGAATTAACTCACACAATTATGTGGAAGCTGAGAAGTACCACAATAGGCCCTCTGCAAGCTGGAGACACTAGAATGCCTGTAGCATGACCCTGATCAAGTCCAAAAACCTTAAAGCCTAAGGGACCACTAATGTAAGTTCTTACATCCAGAGGCTGAAGAGCCTAGAGTTCTGCTGTCCAAAGGTCAGGAGAACAAGAGTGTATCCCAGCTCCGGAAAAGAGAGAAAACAATTTGCCTTCCTCTATTTTTGTTCTATCTGGGCTCCCAGATGACTGGATGGTACTCGCCCACATTGAGGGCAGATTTTCCCCTACTTAGTCCAGATGTTTACATACCCATCTCCTCTGGAAACACTCTCACAGACATACCCCAAAGTAATATTTTACCAGTTCTCCAGGTATTCCTTAATCCAGTTAAGTTGACGTCAAAAATTAACAATCACAGGGGACCATTTTGTTTATAACTGTTATCAAAAATAATGTACCTTTATCTCGATCTATCTCTATGTTTCTTTCTCTTCACCTCCTTTACTCTCTCACTCACTGTCCTAGATCACTCACTCTTAGGGAAGCCAGATGCCATATCATGAGCAGCTGTAAGAAGAGACACACATGATACTGAAGAAGTTTGCAAATAAACAATGTAAGCTTGAAAAAACATCTTCAATCTCCAGTCAAGCTTTTGGAGGTGCAACCATAAACAACATTGAATGCAACCTCATGGGAAACCCGTGAAGAACCACCCAGCCGAACCCCCACTGGATTCCTAACCTTCAGAAACCACATGAAATAAAACACAGCTTTTGCAAGCTGCTAATTCTTGAAGTAAATTATTATAAAGCAGTTGATAAATACAGTGTGTCTTCATTTTTCTCTTTCCATGTATTTCTTTCGTTCTTTGACATCCCAGACTTTTTCTCCCCTATTGTGTTACAATTTTTCCTCTCTCTATCAAATAATTATTCTTGGATACATCATTTTTTTTTCAAATGCATTAACAGGTTGATTTTCTTGTTTTCTCCTCTACATTATTATTGATATGACTCTATTTATTTATCTTCTATTTTATTTAATTATAAAAGCCTTTAGGGTATTTATTTGAGAACTCTTTTCTCATCATTTGCAGTTTGGAATGTAATACTGCCATTTCCTTTAATCAAAAATAATATAATTACATATTAAAATTATTTCAGGTCTACTTTAGGAATACGTTACTAGATTGTCATTTGATTAAGTATTTTGATTAACATTTTGCTATTAATTTCTAGTTTTGTGATAGTGAAAACTGAGAATGTGGAATGGATATTAATATTTTTTAAATATTGGTATTAACATTTTGCCCTAGGATATTATCACTTTATCACTTTGTAAATATTTTATAGGCATTTGAAAAGAACATATATTATTTGTTTAAATATATGTGTAGAAAGTTTGGGATATATATACATATATATGTATATCTTATATATAAATACATCTGCATCTATTACAGACCTATAATAGATAATTATTATGATTATCTTACTAGTATTATATTTAAAGTCTATATATTTTTATTTATTTTATCTAACCGATTAAGGACTTAGCAAAAAGACTATATTTCTCACTATGATGGTAGTTTTCTCAATGTCTCTTTGTACAGATTTTATTGCTTTTTGTTTTGTTTTGTTTTAATGATGTCTTACATCAATACTAGGTTTCTGATAACTGTTAAAATGGGAGAGTGTCATGTGACAGTTAAGGCCCAAATCTGTGAGCCTCAGTGAATGGATTCAAATCCTAACTCTACCATTTGCTGGTTATGTAGGAAGCCAATTTCCCTAATTTATATAAGTCTCAGATTCCTCATTCATAAAATGATATTATAAAAATGGTATTTAACTGACAGGCTAGCATGAGAGCTACACAAGCATCCACTTATAAAGCACTTAGAATAATGTACTTATAGAAAGCATATACAAATTAAAATCATATATTTCCTGGCATATAGGAAGCATCCAATAAACGTTAGCTCATAGCATGATTATTTGCATTGTAGATTCTAAATGGATTTTAATAAGTATCTCTCTAGTAGTATTTATACTTCATTGAAACATTCTGAAACTAATTTTTAACATAATTTGTTTTTCTAACTGGATTTGCCTAGTATTTAAAAAATCTTAGGTGTCATAATGGTTAGATGGGTTTTAAAACAAGCAAATCTATTTATTTATTTGACTTAAGCTAAGCATTCCTAGATTTCAAAAGGCTTAACATAAATCACATTTATTGTAATAGCTAATGCTATTGTCATTTTATTTCATGCTTTCAACTTTTTTTTATCATTGTTTATCTTCTTAAATACAAACTTTTTCTTTTACTACACTGATTCTAGTTTTGTTTTTTTCTATAACAATTAAGAAGTTATAAATAACACCTTTCTTTAACTTGTGGTCGAGAATAAAATTTCTTTTTATGCATACAATAAATATATTAGGTTTTCATCTTTTTCTCCTAATTCCTCAAACTCTTCCAGGTTTTTATAGAAATAATCTTGGACAATTGGTTTACATTATTATTTTAATCTCATTGTATTCTGTTATACAGTATTTAAAATATTTTATTGAAATATAATATCCATATAAATAATAATATGAACTTACTAGCATATTATCTTGTTTCTATAACCTCTGTTGTTTCACTCATGTGTTTCTTGACTGCTTAATTTTAATTAATTAGTAAGTTGGCTAGAATATGTTTAGAAATGTTTCCAGAAAGGAAAGGTAAATTTTAGCCAGAGACAGACTGGGTATTGAATTTCTGACTCCCAGATTCTTATTTTCACTGCCTTTCTATATGTATGTTTGTATGTATTCATTTATTTACCTTGTAAAAACTCACTTGGTTTGTCCTCTTTTACTCTGATTTAGGTGAACTACATTTATAAAGATTTCTCAACATTTCTAGCATTTGGATGATTTATTTTCTAATTATGTGTAGTGATACTTATTTTCTCGTTTCCTCTTCCTTTGTGATTGTAAGGATAAATTTTAAACAGAGAGTAAAATTTATAGGTCAGATTACTGTGTTGCCCTGGAAGTAATTCACATGTCATTCCTGAGATTTTACTAGATAAGGACATGATATATTGGTTTTATGTACTAATACATGTTATCCTTAGTCAGGTCTAAGTGTCATTCTGTAGAGAGCATTTCAGCTGTATTAACAATTGTAGGTGCAAAACAGCAGACATGCATTCTACAAGTTTGAATGGCTGCCCAGGTTGGAGACCCTGGTACTACTTAGAAATTATTTTTTTTTCAATTTGTTCAGGGACAGATTAATGCATTTTAGTATCCCTTTTGTATTGTAACGAACTGGCGGAGATGTGAGGCAGCCACAGAATACAGGTAAAAATAAATCTAAATTTCTAAAGAGACACTTAGTATTTTTGTTGTTATAGTTGTAAGCTATTGCCTAGTAATATAAAGATTTGGGACAGAGCTAATTTAGAGCACACTAGGATTAATAAATATTCAAAGACTGAAGCACAAAAAATTATTTTCACTATAACTACAGGGAATTCTTTAGTGACAGAGTTATTTAATGTTTGATTATCAAAAAACATTTATTAAGTAACCAATGTGTATAAAATATGATAAAAAAGACATTAGAAGTCATGCCATAGATAATACATGTTGCTAACTGGCATAGACATATAATAGAATTAATATTTCATAAAATTTTAAAATGTAAAATAATAGATATTTCTAAACAGGGAATAAAAATACCATAATTAGAAAGCACTGAAATTCTCCAAATACATCATTGTTGGCCTTTACAGTCAGTTTAATATCATTCATTAGATGAAAAATCATTGCAATGAAAAGACAAATAGTTATGAACAACCTTTATTCATTAATAGAGAATCTGAATCTTTATTGAAAAATATAATTTTTATAGATTGTGTTGTGTTACATTTTATAAATGTAAAGTTTGCCATAAAATTATAACTAAACACCAGAGAATGGCTTTTATTTGTTTTATACTTTTTAACTATGGTGGATTTTTAAAACAATTCATTTATTTAAATTTTTCAAATTAGAAATAATTCTTAAGTACTCACATATAAAATACAAGAAATCAGCTAGTAAGAAAAATATAGACATCTTGATTCAACATATACATTTCTGGGATCAATGCATTCTACACATCACTGCTTTCTACACATCACTGCCAAACTAATCTGAATCAAGAGCTTCGTAGCATTTCTTTGCTTAAAAGCTTATTTTCATTGTCTTCTAAATACAGTATAGAACTAATCATGATCATCTGGCTCTATCTTCCACCAAAACTCTACAAATAGCCTACATACCCATAAAATAGGGCTCTATTCTGTTCTTCCAGCTAAACTTTTTCTCTCTGTTTCCACCAACTATAAAAATCCTAGTTAAGCTACAAAATCCACCTTAAAAGCTATCCTTATTTCAGACTCTCTTGATTTACTGCAGGTCATAAACTATCTACTGTAACAGAAATGTATACGCAGGCCATATCCACCTCTCAAATTCTTGAGGTACAGTCTTCCACCAGCATATCTCCTACAATACTTAGTACAACACATGTCATAATTCACAGGTTACTTACTAATTCCATTAACTCAAGTTCAATTATAAAATTAGAGTAAATGAGAGCAATATCAGCAAAACAGCAGATTAGGCAGATCCAAACATCTGTGCCTTCACAAAAAGCATTTAAAGATTAAGGACTTAAACATAAGACCAACAACCATAAAAACCCTAGAAGAAAACTTGGCAAAACCATTCAGGACATAGGCAAGGACTTCATGACTAAAACACCAAAAGCATTGCAACAAAATCCAAAATAGACAAATGGGATCTAATTAAACTCCAGAGCTTCAAAACAATCATTAGAGTGAACTGGCAACCAACAGAATGGGGAAAAAAGTTTTGCAATCTACCCATCTGACAAAGGATTAATATCCAGAATCTACAAAGAACTAAAACAGATTTACAAGAAAAAAACAAACAAACCCATCCAAAAGTGTGCAAAGGATATGAACAAACACTTTTCAAAAGATATATATGAACCCAACAAAAATAAGAAAAAATGTTCATCATCACTGGTCATTAGAGAAATGCAGATCAAAACCACACTGAGATACCATCTCACACCAGTTAGAATGGCGATCATTAAAAAATCTGGAGACAACAGATGCTGGAGAGCATGTGGAAAAATAGGAACACTTTTAGTTGGTGGGAGTGTAAATTAGTTCAACCATTGTGGAAGACAGTGTGGCGATTCCTCAAGGATCTAGAAATAGAAATTCCATTTGACCCAGCAATCCCATTACTGGGTATATACCCAAAGAACTATAAATCGTTCTACTATAAGGACACATGCACACATATGTTCAATGCAGCACTGTTTACAATAACAAAGACCTCGAACCAACCCAATTGCCCATCAATAATAGACTGGGCAAAGAAAATGTGGCTCATATATACCATGGAATACTATGCATCCATAAAAAATGATGAGTTCGTGCTCTTTGTAGGGACATGGATGAACCTGGAAACCATCATTCTCAGCAAGTTGACACAAGAACAGAAAATCAGACACCACATGTTCTCACTCATAGGCGGGTATTGAACAATGAGAACACATGGACACAGAGAGGGGAGCATCACACACTAGGGTTGGTTGTCGGGGGTGGCTAGGGGAGGGACAGTGGGAGGGAGGGTAGAGAGGGATAACATGGGGAGAAATGTCAGGTATAGGAGATGGGGAGATGAAGGCAACAAACCACCTTGCCATCAATGTACCATGCAATAATCTTGCATGGTCTGCACATGTACCCCAGAATCTAAAGTACAATTAAAACAAAACAAAACAAAAAAACAAGCAGCAACTGTCAAAACCAACTTTGTCAGAACTCCAGAAACAGTCAAAGGTATACAGTAACCAAATGAATTCCAAAAAAAAAAAAAAAAAAAAAAAAAAAAAAAAAAAAAAAAAAAAAAAAAAAAAAAAAAAAAAAGGACAATTTTAAAATGGTAGAAAAAAACTGTAGCATTCTTACTCCCCTGTAGGGAATCCATGAGCCCCACATGTTGGTACCAGAATGTAGGGATCCACAAGCCCCATATTGGGCACCAGAATGTAGGGAGCCAGCCCTACATCACCCATGGGTACCCCAAGTTCAGTGGCAACAAAGGAATGAGAAAAAGATTAAGAGAGACAGTGGGACCAGGGGGCCATCACTTATTACTGGAGGCAGTGAAGACCCCAAGCTCTGATCATCCACACTATTTATTGATTACAATCACTTTGATATATAGGGTAGGGGTGGAGTGATGGTGGAATGAATCAGTGAGCCAGAACTGGTGTGTCATCCTAAGGATTGATAACAGTGGTGGTTTGGGAGTTTCACAAAACAAGAACATGTGGTTATCTTTAGCTTACTATATATGTACAGCTGATGGAACGTGGACCTTACAAGGAGCCTACAAGTCTGGCTACGTCATAGTGCCATGAAGAGGTTTTACATCCTTGAGCACAATGTTTTTGGTAACAGAGCCAAGGTCACCTGCACCAGAACATGAGGCATGAAGAGGCCTTCCTCCTCAGAGACCTCCTGCTGCCTTCCGCAGTTTGTTGTTCCTTGTGTATATGTTACTCATAACCAATTTATGTAGGTGCTCTGTAAGACCTTTCTCCTTTGCTGCTTTTCCCAACACTCCCCCTTACCCTACACCTCTCCATGGCTTTGCTGTAGTCCTGAAGATGGTAACTCATGTCCTCAGCCTGGAATCTTGGCTTCTGGTTCTGGAGGGAGCAGAGCAGGGTTTATTTAAAAAAATACTGTGTTTGTTTATTCCTATGGGTTCTGCTTCCCTCATTAATACAGACTTGAATAGACATTTCTCCAAAGAAAATTTAAAAATGGCCAATAAACCCATGAAAAGCAGCTCAACATTTTTAGTCATTAGGAAAATGCAATTCAAAATCACAATGATAACTAAAAGAGTATAATTGGATTATTTGTACCATAAAGAATAAATCCTTGAGGTAATGAATAGGCCATTTACCCTAATGTGATAATTATACATTGTATGCCTGTATAAAAATATCTCATGCATCCCATAAATATAGAAGGCTATACAGCCACAAAAATTAAAACACACACACATATGCACACACACACACACACACACATAGTTAGATATCACTTCACACCTAATAGGATGGTTGTACTCTAAAAACAAAATAAAACAAAACAAGAAATAGCACATGTTGGCATGTCATGAATGTGGATAAATTGGATCCTCATTCATTGCTGGCAGGAATTTAAAATGATATAGCCACTGTGGAAAACAGCTTCACTGTTTCTCAAAAAGTTAAACATAAGTATATGTACCAGCATCTGTTTGAGTATCTGCTGTCAAATCTTTGGGGTATATTTTTAGAAGCAGAGTTGCTAGATCATATGGTAATTGTATGCTTAACTTTTTAAGGAACAGAGTTTCTGTTTGGGGTGATAAAAAATTCTGAAATAGATTCTGGTAATGGTTGCATAATATTGTGAATATAGTTAATGCCACTGAAAACTCTACAAAAATTGTATGTGATATATGTTTTAACATAATAAAAATATAGCATATTAATTTTGCATTCTGGTAATTGGTATAATCTGATTATTTATATAATCAGAGGATGGCAGATATAATTTTGAAAAACTTGTACAGTTCAGTTTTGCATATATTAGTTTTTCATATTCAAAAAGGTTTACCATAGCATTCATTCAATGTACAGGTAAATAAAATAATTAGCATTATGTAGCTTTGCACTAATGATGCAATAGTTATGATTGAAAAGGTGCTGTTAATTTACTTAGATTTATAATATCAGCAATTGGCTTAGAATATCAATTTCTCTTGAACATTTCTGATTAACATGTTTTAAAATGTATTAAAATCAAATTTTGAAACAATAAACTACAACTTTAGGGGAAGAATGCTTTTCTTAACTATTAACTAGGTTACTAGGATCATTATTGTTTGATTACATTTAAATTGAAATGAAAAATGAAATAAACCAGATTTGAATTTGCTAATATATTATATTCACTGCCATCCAAACAACCTAATTATCTGGCATCAAAACAAGTACAACATTAATATGACTGGTGTAGGAAAACTGTAGTCATGCTTGGTGAAAATTAGACCTGTTCCATCAGGGTTATGAGAAAAAGGTATAATTATTTAAACTAAATGAGTAAATGTACTCTGCCAAATATTCACTCTGTACACTTTTTTCTAGCATTCACTCTTTATGATAAACATATGTATGTACATATTATGTGAATTGTTTATGTTCATGCATATCCATGGAAGGACATCTACAAAATACTCCAATAAGGCCAGGATGTACTTTCACCTAAAGCAGTATGCCTGCAGAACTTATGCCCAGTCATTTTGACCAACAGTGCGCTGTTATAAGCTTTTAGCATTACTTGGATGGATACGGTGGCTCACACCTGAAAACCAGAGCTTTGGGAGGCCAAATCAGGCAGATTGCTTATGTTTAGGAGCTCTAGGCCAGCCCGGGCAACATGGTGAAACCCATCTCTACAAAAACATACAAAAATTAGCTGGGCATTGTGGTGGGTGCCTGTAGTTTCAGCTACTCAGAAGACTGAGGAGGGCAAATCACTTGAGTTTGGGAGGCACAGGTTGCAGTGAGCTGAGACTGTGCCACTGCACTCCAGCCTGGATAACACAGTAAGATGTTATCCATAAAATATTTTTAAAATAAAGAAGAAAAAAGAAAAACTTTTAGCATTACTTGACTGACGATATTTCACTACTGCTATTTCTAAATGTTTTGTGTTCCCCCAAAAAGTACATGCTGAAACCTAATCTCCAATGCAAAAGTGTTAAGATGTGGGATTTTTAGGAGATGATTAGGTCATGAGGGTAAAACCCTGAATGAGATTAGCACCCTTATAAACAAAGTCTGAGGGAACATTTTTGCCCTGCAACAATGCAAGGGCATAGCAAGCAGTCACCATATTTGAAGCAGGCAGCAGGCCCTCACCAGACACCCAATATGCTGGTGTCTTGACCTTAAACTTTCCAGGCTCCAGAAATGTGAGAAATAAATTTGTTTTTTATAAGTTACTCAGACTAAGGCATTTTCTTATAGTAGGCCAAATGGACTGAGACAGCTACTGTGCCGTATTTTTTACTGTTAAATAATTATATGCATAGTGGCTAAAGAATTTTTTTTTCTTCCACATTTTACCCACACTTGGTTTATTAAACTATGATACCTGAGTTCAGGGTATCAGGTTTTAGAAGTTGCCTTAGTCTGTGCTACTGTAACAAAATACCTGGAATTGTATAATTTATAAAAAAGATAAAGGTATTTCTCATAGTTACAGAGTTCATGAAATCCAGTATCAAGATGTCAGTAAATTCAGTATTGATGAGGTCCAAGTATCTGCTTCCAGGATGATGTCTTGAACACTGTGTCCTCATATGGCAGAAGGCAAGGAAGGGGAAAAAAAGGGCCAACACTACAGGAAGCTTCCTTTATTAAGGCCCAAATCCCACTGAGAGAGGAGCGCCATGACTTAATCACCTCCTAAATGCCTCACTTCTTAATACTGTTGATATTTGGGATTAAGTTTCAATATCAATTTCAGGAATTATCAATCAATAATGTTGGAGGGAACACCAACATTAAAACCATATCAGGATTAACCACCTGGCATCTCCTATTGCCATTTAAGTCAAAAATATGTACGTCATAGGTATCAAGTAGCCATAATCTGGCAGAAGAATTATTAAAGAGTTCCAATGGATCCCCACTAAACCAAGAAAAAGTTCCAAACTCCTATTAATAGCCGTCTGCCTCAAAATGCTTTGCAACCCTCATTTTCTACCATGTCTTCACCTATATCTCACAGTATCAACTCCAGCCAAAGTTAATTTCACACCACTTCACACTACGGTAGCTCTTGCTCCCATTTTTCTTCTCTCTTTAAAACCCACCTCAAATGCCATTTGTTTACGCAAGTCTTCTACACTTGCTTAGCTCTGCAAGCTGCCTATAATTCTTGTATGTTATCGGACTCTTTATTTGAATATTATTTGTATTTGCTTCCTCCATTAAGATGTTAGCACTTGAAGGGAATGGGAACTCAGCATAAAAATAAGCACTAAATATATATGTGGTATGTACAAAAGTTAGAATAATGCTCGGCCGTTTACAAAACGCTTTTATATTCATTATTTCACATTTTTATCAAGGCAATATATATCATAATTCCCATTTTAAAAACTGGATCTTATTTTTATAGAAATTAAGAAATAAGTCCAATGTCAAATATCCAGTAACACCAGAAAGAGCCAGAATTTACAGCTAGGACTTTTTACTTCAAATTTGCAGCTTTATATCACTAAGAGAAAACAACTGAAGTAAAAAAGGCGAGTTAATCATTGCCCAAAGGTACAGGATTTTATTCAGCTCTTCTGAATCTAAATCCAGCCTGACACTATAGGCTTAAAAGAAAGTAGTTGAGGCCTAGCACAGTGGCTTACACCTGTAATCCCAGCACTTTGTTAGGCAGAGGTAGGCAGATCACTTGAGGTCAGGAGTTTGAGACCAGGCTGGGCAACATGGCAAAACCCCATCTCTACTAAAATAAATAAATAAATAAATAAAATAAATACACACACACACACACACACACACACACACAAAATTAGCTGAGTGTGGTGGCAGGCATCTGTAATCCCAGCTACTTGGAGGCTGAGGCAGGAGAACTGCTTGAACCTTGGAGGCAGAGATTGCAGTGAGCTGAGATCTTGCCATTGCACTCCAGCCTGGGTGATAGAGTGAAACTCTGTCTCAAAAANAAAAAAAAAAAAAAAAAAAAAAAAAGGCCTGGTTCAGTGGCTCACACCTGTAATCCCTACACTTTGGGAGGCCAAGGTGGGTGGATCACGAGGTCGGGCGAAAGAGATCATGCTAGCCAAATTGTGAAATCCCGTTTCTACTAAAAATACAAAAATTAGCTAGGCGAGGTGGTGTGCACCTGCAGTCCCAGCTACTCAGGAGGCTGAGGCAGGAAAATGGTAGTGAGCTGAGATCAAGCCACTGCACTTGGGCCTGGTGACAGAGGGAGACTCTGTCTCAAAAAAAAAAAGAAGAAAGTAGCTGATGTTTTGAACTTGCAGATTGCGACAGCTGTGTGAATAGTTCCAACAGATTGCAACAGCTGTGTGAATAGTTCCATACAGTATGTTAGTATGTTGAACATAGAAGTAACCTACCTTTACACATTGAAGTACATAAAAAATTAGCCATTAAATTAATCAGTCACTGATATCATAAAAGAAAGCACAACCTCTATAAACCAGCATTATCATATAAAATAGTGCTATGGTTCAAGTCCTATAAAATTGGCCTAAATGTAGTATACACAGTGATTATGCAAACAGACACAACACTTAATAAAATGCACATTAAAGCCCATACACTACTATATTCTTACATTATATACCTAAAATTAAAATGCTATCTTTAATAAGGATAAACATGGTGACAACATTATTTATAATTACCTTACTTTACATTTTAATAATCATAGCAGGGATTATGATATAATTTTCATCTTAGTTATTTCACAAAACTTTAAATATTTTATCTATACATTTTTCTGTATTGAACTCTTTAAAATTGACTTTAGACTTACAAATAGAGTCTATTCCTTTTCTTCTCCAATTGCTATATATAGTAGAATCTGAATATTTTAAAGTCTTTTAAGATATTTCATTTGTGAGTTAAACATGTGTCTCTTCTGGTCTCTCCTTACTCATTTACCTTTAAGATTTAGCTTTGTTGAATTTGAGGGGTTTTATTGAGCAAAATTCAAAGTGATAGAAAACCAATTCCCTAATGAATTCCTAAGAAGAGATAAACAAATTTATAGATTGCCATATTTTATGAGTTCAATATAAAGAAGGTGCTGATGGAAGACTTTGTCAAATGATAGAATGTAATTTTAGATGAAATAGTGGTAGGAGCTACCATAATTTTTATGTTCTTATAGTGGAATGTAAATAACAATAACTATATAAGTCACATTGAATATAACAGGTTCTTATATTAAAAAAAATCACAGAAATAATGAAGACTACTTGAATTTACAGGAAAAAAAAAAAAAAGGAGAATTAGGTTGAACTGTTATTCAAAAATTGAAACAGCCTGAGAACCTCTGGGCTTAAAAGGTGAACTCTGACTGAATCTCTCTCAAAGCTTCATGTGACCTGCAAGAGCTGCAGCAGTTTGGAGTCAGAATAAAGTATAAGGAAATAACTGCCTAAGTGTGAATTTCATCTTCCCTTCATGCTTCCCTTAATGAATGGAGGAACAAAGGTGACTGTAGTAGATCACATACTATATCAATCAAGACGAAATATCAGGGCAGAGTCAGCAAAGGTAGAATCAGAAGACTAGAAAAATGATCATGCAAGCAGCCACCAAGCAATTAACGAAATTTGTTTCAACACTGGTAGAAAGTCTAAAAAAGGTATCACTATTTTTAATAAGGATTGTTTCTCTAATTATTATAGACATATATGTATGCTGTAGATTTGGAAAATATGCAAAGGTGTGTCAAAGAAAATACAAGTCACCCCTAATCACCTAGCTTAGAAATATTATTTTTAACACTGGCAGATTTTAAAGAAATATTTTCTCTCACTTTATCATTTCCTCAAAAATGTTTGTATTAATATTTTTAAAGGGATTATACAATATATAAAGTTTGCTTCTGCTCTTCTAACACCTAATATTAGAAGCATTTTCTTGTTACAAATTACATTAATGTTTTGTGAGATATATACTTTTAACTCTTTAAATCACTGAAAATTTTGGTTTATACAGCAGAGTTAGAAAATTATACAAAGGGAATACTCCAGATGAAGAAATCTTTTTAAAGAAAATATATTAAATCTCAGTAAAAACAGTAAGAGACTGTGACAATTGAACCACAATTTGTTCCCAGACCGCTCAGGCTCAGTATCAGAGAGGCTCTACTCTGTGCAGGTAAAACCAATAAGATGTGTCTCTGTCTCCTCCCAGATCCCAGTCTAGTACTATGGTTTCTTCCCAGGAAGGGAAGGTCCCATACTAGCAATTGTCTTCTGCCCTAAGTATATGTTGCAGAAACTCTATTCCAGGCAAGAAATGCTAAGAGGTCTCAGCCTTCCTTTCTCCACCTACCCTTAATTGAGGACAGAAGCTATGCTCTGAATGCAGTGAACTTATTATTCTGGGCCCTATCATTTTGATCTACCTCGCTTATAGAATGAAAGTGTCCCAACAGGAGAGGCAAGTCAAGAAGACCAGAGGCTGTCATCCCAACCTAGCACTCCACTCACACAGTAGCTATGTTATTCCAAGAGAAGTGGCAGCTGTTTTTGGGCGTAGTGCAGACATTCTGCCTAGGGACAAAGGCAAACCACAGGAACAGAGAGCTTTGTAGCTCTCCCCAAGGAGGCTGACTTTATTTAGAAAAAAGCATGGAGATGTTTAGAACAATGTATGGAGAACAAAGCATAAAAGTGCTATAGAAAACAATGGTGACCTGGGTTGTAAGCAATTAAGTGGAGGTTTATAGTCATATGATAGTATGATAGTAAAAAAACAAACAAACAAACAAACAAAAAAAACCATTTAACAGAGAATCGAGGAAAAAGGCTGCTAAAAAGAGAATACCTCTGGTCAAAGCAAAGCTAACTAAATGTCCTCAAAGTCCACATATCCTAAGGGACTGAGATGGAAACTGCATCAAACTGTGGAGCAATTTATGCCATATAATAGAGCAATCAGCTACAAATTAATGGAGTCTAATAGACGAGTGTGATAGCAAGAGAGACAGACCAGCCAGAAAATTAAAAGGACGATCTGAGAAATATAGATGCTCCTCGATTTAGGTTGAGGTTGCACCCTGATAAACCCATTGTGAACTCAAAAAATCAAAAGCTGAACTCCAATGACTGTGGATAAAAGACAGCCAAGCTGAAACCACTGTCATTTGGGGGAGAGATTTTTAGGAGGACTGCACTCGGTGACTAAGGCTGCCATAATCTACTGAGTGATTTCAGAGGCTACACACTGTGGAGAGAATAGACTGCATCAAAATAGCCAAGCCACTAAACAAATAAACAAGCAAACCAGTCCAGGGTTGGGAAAGACCAATCAATCCCCAGCATTGCATTATATTTTCTAAAAAGTCTGATTCACAGCCATACACAGGCAAACAAAATGGCAAGATAAATTGAAAGGACCCAAATATCAAACTTATCAGCCAAAGTCTGCAAAGGCGCTATTATAAATAGTAACTAAAGAAAGCCACACTTAATAATTAAACAAAGGTATAATGACATTGTGTCATTAAATAGAGGATGTCAACAAAAAGCCAGATGTTATAGAAAAAAACTGAATGAATATTCCAGAGTTAAAAGTACAATTAGAGTAAAAAATGTTAAACTGAAGAGTTCAAAAGTGGGTTTGAACATTTTGACTCTGATTGGTCTAGGTGTGGATCTCTTCATCTTTACTTTGAGGTCTTTGAGCTTTCTGGATGTGTAGATTAATTAAGTATACCCTGAAAATAGCAAAAACAGCAGACTTATCATGTTCAGGGTATCCCAATAGATTAACAGCTGACCTCTTATATGAAGCAATGGATTTCAGAAGGCAATGTGTGCCATAGTCGAAGTGCTGATAGAAAAAAAAAAAAGAATTGTTAACCAAGAATATTATGCCTAGAAAAATTATATTTAAAAAAATAAGGTGAAATAAAAATATTCTCAAATAAATGAACATTAAGAGAATTTACTGCTAGCTAACCTGCCTTTCAAGGAATACTAAAGGTGTTCTTCAGGCTGAAAACAGTGACATCAGACAAATATTTGGATCCACATATAAAATACAAAGAAATATAAATAAAGATAATTATAAAAGGTAGTATAATCGCATATTTATTCTCCTTTCATCTCTTACCTGATACCAAAAGAAATTATATAAAATAGTATGGATATACTACATGTATATAGCATCAATTTTTATTATTCACAAATAATTATGTTTTATAAAGTCACCAACAATTTTGAATGAGCCATTTCACATAGTGGAAAAAACAGAATTTGGTTCCTGTGAGTCTCTGACTACAATATTTTTATCAACCAATCAATGCATAACCTTGTTTTATATGTACTTCTTTTTAAATGTGAATGCATTATACAATTCAATCATAAGGCTGAGATTGTCAGAATGGTTCAATTAACAAGATCCAACTCTATATTGTCTGTAGGATATACACCTTAGATTCAAACATATAAATAGATTGAAAAAAAAAAAAGAAGAAAGGAAAAAGGAAACACCATTAAACAGTAACAGGAAGCATAAGAGAATTGAGTACCAATACTAATATCAGGCAAAATAAACCTATAAACCAAAAATGTAAAAAGAGCTTAAACAGAGATATCTTAAAATGGTAAAAGGGTAAATACATCAGTACAATATAACACTAATAATATGCACATAAAATACACCTGAAAGACTTGGAAAAAAAAAAGCTGATAATTTCAAGAAAGAAATAGACGATTCAACAAAAGCAGTCTGAAATTTCAATATCACACTTTCCTAATGGATAAATCAACTAGGCAGAAGTGCAAGAAGGATACAGAAGATTCGAGCAACATTATAAACTAGCTAGACCTCGCCTATCTATAGAAGACTCCACTCTACAGCAGCAGTGTACACATTCTTCTCAAGTACAACAGATCATTTTCTAAGGTAAGTCCTATAATGGGCCATAAAATAATCCTTAGTAAAGTTAAAAATAAATGAAATTGTACAAATCATGTTGTTTGACCACAAGGAAATGAACTTATAAGTCAATCACCAAATGAAATTTGAGAAATTAAAAAATATATCAAAAATTAAGCAATATACTCCTGAATAACATATGAAGTAAGAAATCACAGGAATATTAGCATATATCTGAGATAAATGAAAATAAAAACATGGCATATCAGTATTTACTGCATTCAGCTAAAGTAGTGCTCAGATGGAAGTTTATGAATGTTAGTGCTTATTTTTAAAGGAAGAGCTCTAACCGATAACCATCGCTTCTATCTTTAGACACTGAAAAAAAGAAGAAAAAACTAAGCCTTCAGAAAGCAAAAGAAAGGAAACAAAATCATAGTAGGAAATAATAAAATCGTGATTAGAAAAACAATAGAAAAAAATCAATAAAACAATAAGTAGGTTCATAGAAAAGATTAACAAAATTGGCAAATCTTTAGTAAGACTGAACAGAGAAAAAGATAGACAAGACTAAAATTACCAAAATTAGAAATAAGAGAGAGGACCTCATTGCCAGTCTTACAGAAATTTTTTTAAAAAGATGAAGTATTATGAAGAAATACCATAAACAACTATACACTAATAAGTTAGACAACTTAAATAGATACATTTCTAGGAAGACATAACCTCTGAAACAGACTCCAGAAGAAATAGAAAATTTTACTAGACTTACAATGAGTAAAGTGATTGAATTAGTTAGTTAATGTTGTGATAACAAACTCCACAGCCTGGGTGGCTTAAACAACAGAAATGTATTTCGAGATTTCTGGATGCTGGAAGACCCACATCAAATATCAGGTTTAATCTCTGCCAAGACTTCTCTCCTTTATTTGCAGATGGCCATATTCTTGCTGTCTTCACATAGCTTTTTCTCTATATACACATAGACCCTTGCTGTCTCTTCCTCTCTTTAAAATGATACCAGTTCTATTGGATTAGAGCTTTAGCCTTATTTAACCTTAACTACCACTTTAAATGCCCTGTCTCCAAATAGAATTACATGGGGCTTAAGGTTTCAACATATGAATTTTGAGGGGATACAATTCACTCCATAACAATTAGTAATTTTAAAATCTCACACAAAGAAAAGGACAGGACCAAAATGTTTCACTGGAGAATTCTACCAAACATTCAAAGAAGAATTAATATCAACATTTCAGAAACTTTCTGAAAAACCAAAGAGGAAGGAATACCTCCCAACTCAGTCTATGAGGTCAGTATTACATTTATACCAAAACCAGACAAATACATAACAAGGAAACTATAGATCAAAACTGCTGATAAATATCAGAGAATTTAAAATTCTCGACAAAATACTAATGAACTGAATCCAGCAACATTTAAAATTGATTATATATAATGGAACAATGAGATTTTCTCTAGAAATGCAAGGATATGTTAAAAATTAAAAATTAATAGATTAAAACAAATAAAATGAAGAATACTGCACAATAATTTTAATTAACCCTGAAAAACCATTTATCAAAATCCAACACCCTTTTATGAAAAAATAAATAAATAAACCAAAACCTAGGGTTAGAAAACAGCTTTTTTTTAATCTGATAAAAGGCAGCTAAGAAAAAAAATAGCTGCATCACATTTAATAATGAAAGATGAAAGTTTTCAAACTAAAATAAGGAGCAAGACAAAGATGGCCGATCTAATCACTTCTATTCAACATCACACTACATGTTTTAGCTAGGGAAAATGATAAAGAAAAAGAAATAAAAGGTATCCAGACAGAAAAGAAAGATGTAAAATTCTCTATTTGCAGATTCTATGATCCTCTATGTAGAAAACTCTAATGTACATAAAACTATCAAAACTAATAAACAAGATCAACAAGGTTACAGGATATAAGAGCAATAAACAAGTATCAGTTGGAGAAAGAATTTTGGAGAGATGGCAGAATAAGAAGCACCAGGAATCCTTCTTCCTACCTAAACAACAATTGTAATTGCACCAAAAGTATCTTATATAACTATTCTGGAGCTCTGGAGAGCTTGGAAAATAAACTACACTTAATTTTGGTCCATTTCAGCTCTTAGCATAATAGTAGCTACCTATCCCTGTCCCCATAGCAGATGGCAGTGCACGTGTTCCTGGAGCAGCTTGCCCATAGCTTATGGGAGCCAGAGTGGGAAAAAAGAAGCCTATTTCCAAAATACCAGGGATGTGTGCTCTGATTACTGATTGCTGCTTCTGATCACAGAAGTGCAGAGACGGAGGTGGCTAGCTATTGTTTTTGTACCTCCATGCATTATTGCAAGCCCTTCCCCACCAGCCACAATGATTTCTAGGCGATTTAAAAGGCCAGTATAATTTTCCCATCACTTAATTTTTCTCTTTTTCCTCTCTCAGGCATCAAACATTAAAGATAATTAGAACATTCAAAAGCAACTGGATTTAGGAGGAAAATTAGAAAGTGACCACACACGTCAATTGAAAGGTGCAGGCTCAGAAGAGACCAGAAAAGACCTTAAATTTACACCTCAAGCTAACACTTGGCACACAGACTGCCTACAACAATAGAAAAACAAAAACAATAAACAAAAATTACTTTTTAAAAACCACAGCAAATGCTGGGGAAAAAAGAGAAAATCTGATTTCTGGAGTTACCAAATTATTAGATTCAAATGCCTAGTTCTCAACAACAACAAAATCACAAAGCCTACAAAGAAACAGAAATGTATGCTACATTCAAAGAAAAATAAATAAATCAACATAAATTGTCCCTTAAAAAGACTTGCTGTCTGATCTGCTAGACAAGCGCTTTAAAATAATCGTATTAAATATCTTCAGATAACTACAAGAATAAGTGAAGAAAGCCAAAAAGGAAGAAACAGAAAACAATGTTGAACACAATGGAAATATCAATAAAGAGATAGTAAATCCAAAAAGAAATGTGGAGCTGAAACATAACAAATGACATGAAAAATTAACTAAAGGGATTCAAAGGCATACTTGAGTAGACAGAGGAAACAAACTTACTTGAAGATAGGGTGTTGAAAATTATAAAATTTGAAAGAGAAAACGATTTAATAAAATATTAAACAGAGCCTATGAGATCTCTGAGACATCAACAAGCAGACAAGTATCGTGGGAATACCATAAGGAAAAGAGAGAGAGAAAGAGTAAGAGAGAATATTTGAGGAAATAATGGCTTTCCACATGAGATTTCCATCATTACAGTTTCTTTTAGTCTTTTATTATTATTTTTGGAGAGCAGCCATAAATCAGAACAGCCACTCTTCTAGAAAAGACCTGAATGGGAGAAAGGTTAGGTTTGGCAGGGGAAGGGGGGCAGTGAGTGTCAGGTGAGACAAAAAGGAAGTGAAACCAAAATGCATAAAACAAGAAATTTATCGCTCACAGGCTTCAGAGAGGTTAGAGGTACTGATGGGAGACTGACTGGAATTCCAAAGGCATCAGGGAGCTCAACCAAAGGGCAGGGAGCAGGAGAGAGGAAGAGCACCTGTGTCATTTTGCCTAAAATAAAGTCCATGGGTATTATTCCTTAGGTTTTCCTGTGGAGGTTGTAGATTTTCTAGCTTAAAGAAAACACATAAATGAGTAAACTTATTTAGATGACTCTGGTGCTCACCATTAGGTCTTATTATAGTAATCAACAACTACGAGGTATGTTAGGGTTTGGATCACTGGGAGGAGGAACAAACAAACTACATCTAAAGAACCATGCAAGGAGAGGAAGTTTTAACTAGGTAAAAGGTGACTGGATACAACTGATTTCAAACAACTTATATCAAGTCTAAAGGTGGATACTAAGGTGGTGACTATGTTAAACAAATTTATGACACCACATGTAGTGAAAGACATGAATATAAACATCCAAGAAGATACAAAGACCTTCAAGTAAGATGAAATCAAAGAGACCACACTGAGACATATTACCTTATTTTTGCCAACCAAAAACAGAATCTTGAAAACTGTAAGAGATAAGCAACTTGTTTCACACAAGTGATCCTCAGTAAGATTACTATGAGATTCTCATCAGAAACTAAGGAGGCCAGAAGACAGTGATGCAAATTGTATAGAGAGCTAAAAGGAAAAACAAAAAACTGTCAACCAACTATCTTATATCTCACAAAATTATCCTTCAAAAATGAGGAAAAATTATGACATTCTCAGATATACAAAAATTAAGGTGGTTTGTTAACACTGGATCTGCTCTGAAAGAAATGTACAAGAGAGTCTTACAGGGTAAAATGACAAGACACTGGACAGTAACTCAAAGCCATGGTAAATGTAATCTCTATGGTAACCACAAAGAAAACAGCTATAAAAAGATTTCATTATTGATAAATACATGGACAATTACAAAAGCTAATGTTATAGTAGTAATAGTTTGTAATTCATTGTTTGTTTTCTATATAATTTAAGATACTAACACATTAAAAAATAGACAAAAAGTTAGTATTATTTTAACTTTAGTATGCAACTCCAGATTATGTTTTCTGAGTAATGTAAGAGACTAATCCATTTAAAAGAATTATGTTTTTGGAACATTATACATAAAGATATAATTTTGGAACATCAGCAACTGAAAAAGGTAGGAACAGATCTGCAAAGGAGCAGTTTTTGTATGCTATTGAAAGTTGTGAGCTCATAATTTTATACTGCTTTGACATCCATTTTGAATATAGGTTTAATTTTATCATACAAGAAGCAGGGCTTAGTCACCCTTTGCATAGTTTCCAGTTCTGTACCTCCTCTACTTGAGCCCATTTGCTCTAAACCCATCAATTAGAATTCCCTGCAGGAAACTCAACTGGGTCACACTCTGGACCCCCATAAAGGCTTTGGCTTACAGGTTCTTTTCTCTCTCTTTTGCTTCCCTGGCACTGGTTGAGTGTGTGTCCTGGATGGTTTTCCTCTTCCTGTTGGCTCAGTAAGACATGCTGCTCTCTGTTCTTGGGCAAGTAATAAAACTGTTTCTGTCATCTGATGGGCTTTGTTGTGCTGCCTCCTCTATGTCTCTCCTTACTGGCAATCTGAATCTAACTCTCCGCCCATTCAGGGCTTTCCTAGAGAGTGGCTGTCTTGGCTTATGGCCACTTACCAAAAAGAAGCTTTAAGACAAAAAATTAGAAAATTACAACAGAAGTTAAGCTGGTATAAATTCAAATTATAGTGCTATAACTTCAGGATGCTAAATGTAATCTCTATGGTAACCACAAAGAAAACAGCTATAAAATCCCCACAAAGGAAATAATTAAAATATTTCAGTATTAAAAAAAAATCGACTAAACACAAAAGACGACAGTAATGCTAGAAATGAAAAAAAAATCTACAAGGTATATGGAAAAGAAATAGCAACAAAACAGAAGTAAATGCTTCTTCATCAGTAATTAATTTAAACTAAATGGATTAAACTCTCCAATGAAAAGACAGATTAGCAGAATGGATTAAAAGCCAAGGTCTAACTGTATCCTGTCTGCAAGGGATTCATGTTAGATCCAAAGTCTCAAGTAAATTGAAAGTAAAAAAAAGAAAAAGTTCATGCAAATAAGAAAGAAATCAAGGATGGCTATACCAGCAGACAAAATTGACGTTAATTTTAAAAGTTTACCAGAGAGAAAGCAGGTCCTCATATATCAGTACAAGTTTCAATATTGCAAGCAGATATAATAATTGTAAACATTTACACACTGAATAACAGACCATCAATGGTCTGACCAGCAAAAACTAACAACATTGAATCGAGAAACTGACAGTCCTGCAATATTAGTTGGACACTTCAATGCTCTGCATCTCAATAATGGACAGAACCACCAGAGAGAAGATAAGTATGAGAAGAGAATTTAAACATGATAATAAAATAACTAGATCTAACAAACATAGAGCACTCTACATACATATTCTTCTTAAGCAGACATGGTACACTTTCCAGGATAGACTATATTTAGGCAGCAAATTAAATCTCAATAGATTTAAAAGATACAAAGTATCTTCTCTGACTACAATGAGATGAAGTTAGAAATTAATAACAAGAGAAAAACTGGAAAATTTAGAAATTGTTGGAAATTAAACAACACAATTAATCAATGGATCAAAGAAGAAATTACAAGGAAAATTTAAATATACTAAGAGATGAATGGAAACAGAAACATAACATACCAAAACTTATGGAATGCAATGAAAGCCATGCTAAGGGGAAAAATTATATACATGTATACGTTAAAAAACAAGGAAAGCTGTGTATGGTGGCTCACATCTATAATCCCAGCACTTTGGAAGGCCAAGGTGAGCAGATCACTTGAGATCAGGAGTTAGAGACCCATATGGCCAACATGGTGAAACCCTGCCTCTATTAAAAATACAAAAATTAGGCTGGACATGGTGGCTACACATGTAATCCCAAAACTTTGGGCGGCCAAGATGGGCTGATCACCTGAGGTCAGGAGTTTGAGACCAGCCTGGCCATGATGGTGAAACACAAAAAATTTAGCTGGGTGTGGTGGCACATGCCTGTAGTCCCAGCTACTCAGGAGGCTGAAGCAGGAGAACTGCTTGAACCTGGGAGACAGAGGTTGCAGTGAGCCAGGGCCACACTATTGCACTCCAGCTACAAGAACGAAACCCCTTCTAAAAAAAACCACACACGGAAATACAAAATTAGCCAGGCATTGTGGCATGTGCCTGTAATTCTGGCTACTCAGGAGGCTAAGGCAGGAGAATGGCTTGAACCTGGGAGAAGGAGGTTGCAGTGAGCCGAAATCACACAACTCCACTCCAGCCTGGGCAACAGAGCAAGACTCAATCTAAAAAAAAAAAAAAAAATTGAAGAAGATCTCTAATCATCAACCTGCCTTTACAATTTAAGGAACTACTTAAGAATAAACTGAACCAAAATCTAACAGAAGGAAGGGGATAACAAAGATAAGAGCAGAGATAAACAAAATAGAGAATAGAAAAACAATTTTAAAAATTATAAAGGCTGGCTGCAGTGGCTCATGTCTGTAATCCCAGCCATTTTGGAGGCAAGAGGTGGGCAGATTACCTGAGGTCAGTAGTTTGAGACTAGCCTGGCTAACAAGGTGAAACTAAGTCTCTACTATGAACACAAAAATTAGCTGGGCACGGTGGTATAATCCCAGCTACTCAGGAAGCTGAAGCAGGAGAACTGCTTGAACCCGGGAGGCAGAGATTACAGTGAGCCGAGATCCTGCCATTGCACTCCAGCCTGGGTGACAGGAGTGAAACTCTATCTCAAAATAAATAAATAAATAAATAAAACAAAAAATTGGTTATTTGAAAAGGTCAACAAAACTGACAAACTTTTATCTAGATTAAGAAAAAAGAGAAAAAACTCAAAGTACAAATATCAGAAATGAAAATAGGGATACTACTCGATTCTACAAAAATAACAATTATTATAAAAGAGTAGTGTGAATGATTATATGACAATGTATTGGAGAGTATGGATGAAATGAACAAATTCCTAGAAACACAAAACCTACGAAAATCATGAAACAGAACATCTGAGTAGATCTATAGCCAATAATATGGAAATGCAAGAGACCCAGATTAACTAACGTGATCTTAAAAAAGAACAAAGTTGGAAAACCCTAATTTCAAAACTTACTATAAAGCTACAGTAATTAAAACAGTGTGGTCTATTATAAAGATAGGCATGTACATTAATCTAATAGAATTGAGAGTCTAAAAATAAACTCAATTATAGTTAATTGATTTTCAATAAGGGTATCCCAACAAGACAAGGATGACATAGTATTTTCAACAAATGTCTTTTCAACCAAAGTTTAAACAAGTGAACATCCACATGTAAGAGAATATAGTTGAACTCTCTTTATACCTTAGACCAAAATTAACTCAAAATGGATCATAGACCTAAATTTAAAGGCCAAAATCATAAAACTCCTGGAAGAAAACATAAGAAAAATAAGAACAAATGCTCATTATTGTGTGTTTGGTAATGTCTTCTTAGATATAACAATCAAAGTATAAGCAATGAAGAAATTATAAGTTTCCTCTGAAAAATTGATAAATCAGACTTAATCAAAAGCATTCATGCTACAAATTATACCATTAGAAAAGTAAACAGATAAGCTATAAAATGGAAAAATTTTGAAAATCATATAAAAAAATAAGAAATATGAATGTAAAGAATCTTACAACTGAATAATAAAAAGTTAAATAAATGAATTTAAAATGAGCAATAAATATGAATAGACATTTATTTAAAGAAAATATGCACAGGAATAATATGCAAATGAAAAACACACATCACTATCAGGAAAATGCAAATTAAAATCACAATGTGGCATAACTTCACAGCTACTAAGACAGCTATAATAATAACCATAACATTTTAAAAACAAGATAATAACAAGTATTAGCAAGAAACTGGAGAAGTGGGAATTTCTCATACACTGCTGGTAGGAATAAAAACGGTACTACGGAAAACATTTTGGTAGTTCTTTTAAACATTAACATACAGTCACTGTGGTACCCAGCAATTCAGCTCCTAGTTATATACCCAACAGTAATGGAAATATATGTCCAAACTAATGCATGCAGCGCTTAAAACCTAGATGACAGGTTGATAGGTGCAGCAAACCACCATGGCACATGTATACCTATGTAACAAACCTCCATGTTCTGTATGTGCATTCCAGAACTTAAAGTAAAATAAAAATAAAAAAAGAAAACATGCCCAAAAAACTTATATACAAATGTTTCATAGTTCATAATAATCAAAAAGTAGGAATGTTTCAAATGAATGAACAAATATATGTATATGATACAATAGTATTTGGCAATAAAAATGGATTAACTATCGATACATACTACAACATTGATGAACTTTCAACATATAAAAGAAACCAGTCACCAAAGGTCACATGTTATAAGATTCCATTTATATAAAATGCTCAGAATAGGGAAATCTATAAAATGGAAAGCAGATGAGTGGTTTTAAAGAGTGAGGGGGGGAGGAAAAATTAGGAATGATTCCTTATGAGTGTGAAGCTTCTTTTTGGTGTGATAAGTGTTCTAACATTGGATTGTAGCAATGGTTGTACAATTATCTGAATGTACTAAGAATATTGCAATGTAAAGTTTAAATGAGTGAATTTTGTGGTATGTGTATTATATTTATCTATATCCATTCTATGTGATTTGTTTCCTGACAACATTCATTTAGGCATTTATTCTATTTTGCAGTTTCCACAACTCACCATTTTTGTTACATGGCCTTTTCTTCAGAACTGCATACAGTCTTTTAATTCATTTAGTAAATTACTTGGACTACTTTTTCATTTTTGTTTTTTACGTAAAGGATGTCTTTTTAACCTGATAATTTAAGGTCAGTTTGTATGGATAGGGAATTCTTGAATTATAATAATTTCTTCCTTCTAAAACTTCTACTTGAAACTTTCTGCTAATATTTTACATAGAGAAAAATATGATAAACTTTATGAAGAAAACTCATTTCAGAATGCAAATAATTTTAAAATTTTAAAAAAATTTTCCTTAAATTGATTTCCCTGTTTAATTTTTTTTTAATTTCCAAATTTACCATGATGTATATGTGCACGTGTGTGTGTGTGTGTGTGTGTGTCTCTGTATGTATAAGGTTTTTTGCCTTAATTTTTCTAAGTATTCTGGGATGTATTTGTGTCCAAAGACCTTAGTATTCTGGGATACATTTGTGTCCAAAGACCTAAATGTTTCTTCAGCTCTGGGAATTTTTTTATTTTTGTTATACATTACTTTCTTATATAATTTTTCTTCTGTAAGATTTCTCTTTTTCCTAAAGTTCCTCACCTTATTTACTCTTCATAATTATCCTTTGGATGTCAAAGTATTTTTTGTTTTGTTTCAGTTTTCAGTATGTTGTTTTTTGTTTTCTCTGAATATACAGAAATTTTGCTTTTATTTAAAGTAAATTTATTTATTTCAGATTGTTCCTGTTTTAAGTATTAAATGTATTTATTAAGTTTTTGAGGAATAAAATATAGTTTCAAAAATTCCTTTCTTGAAGAAATATTCAGAGAAAGACCTTAATGCTGATTCTTCATAGTGTCCTTTTTTGAACCACTAGTCCTTTTCATATATGTAATATTTATCAGTTTTTTCATGCTTATGAGAAAGCAATTTTATGTGTGTTCTATATCAGTTTGTTTGTTGGATGAAGTCTCTAAAATTATGTGTTTACTTGTTCAATTTGTTAGTTTTATTCCAAAAAGGCTGAGATTTTAATATATCTGATGATTGAAACTTACTCTTTTAAAATTCCACTTACACATTAGAAATGAGAATAAAGCTATAGCTAACCTAGCCTTTTGACAGAGAGCTGTCTCATTTTGCCAAAGGTTTGATACCCACATTTCTGCAATTGGTTATTTCTATGAAGTTCAAATTACCCTTAAGTGGATCTACCATGGACTGTATACCTCACGTTTCTTAGCCATCCATCCACGGTTAGTATGAGTTCCATGATCTATCATTTTATGGTTATCAAATTTGCAAAAAAGGACTGCTTTAAGGAAAACTATTCTAGAGACTATCTTTAATGTAGTTCTGACTCTTTCAAATTTGAGTATGTCTGTGTGTTGGCCCATTTAAACTCTATTCTATGTTCTCTTCAGACAAATTTAATTTGCATGTGAAGATTTATAAATTGGATAGCCATTATTTTTTAGCATGTACATTTTTAGCATCTTATTTTTCAGTGTTGATCTAATTTTACTATTTTATTTATATGCTTTTATTTTAATTGAAAATATGGAGGGCATAGCATTCTATGTATGGTTACAATTGTCTTTTATGACCCAAAATCTCTATAAATCCCTCCTTGTTTTCTGAAGTTTGGTATACTATCCTGTATTTCCTTATAAATTATATTCTTTTTATTTACTCTTGCATTCTATCATGCCCTTTAAAATGTGTCATCCATATCAGTATTTCAATGTTCTTTAATATCAGTTACGCTCTTCATTTATGTTAAATGCATTTTTGTATTCTCCTCATATTTAAGCTTCCTTAAATTGTCTATAGTCTAAAGCTGATTCAAAACAATTTTCTGAAGAGAATCCTTGTACCTCCAACTGGTAATCTTTTAGATCATCCCTGAGTGATTGTCCATAGGTAATATTCTTAGAATATATTAATTTATTATGAAAAGACACTCTATGAAACTCATCATTACAACCATTACAAAGATATTATTGATAACATCATTTAATGCATCTGCTTATGTTCTTTGATGAGCTTCATCAGTTAAAATCCTTCCTTAGTACCGATATAGTTGTACATCTTTGTCTTTAATATTTGGTTTTGAATCTCAAAAAATCTTCAGGTACACAAATGAAAATAAATATGTCTTTTGCTTAGCTATTTGAAAGCTTAAATATGAATGTGTAACTCGACATCAGCCAGTGAGTTATTATAGCATGCATTTTGGCATATTCCTGGCTCCATTTATCTCCTCAATGTTTATCCTTTCTTATTTCTTCCAACTTTAATTTATACTCTTTTGTCATATTTTGTTTATCCTTGTAAACTGGTTTAAATCTTTCCTGGAAAGAAAAGAATATAAATACATCAAATGAAGTGGGAATTAAGCCTGGCTCAGGCATTCTTTTGCCTCTTATTCATATTTTCTATGCTTTTGTCTTTTGTATATTATATAACTATTTAAATTGAGAACAGGAGGAAAAATCATGGCAGGCTCTGCTATGCTGTTATCTTGATCTTGAATGTTTCTCTAAAG
>NW_016107404.1:4059475-4080061 GCF_001604975.1 Cebus imitator
AAAGAAAGAAAGAAAGAAAGAAAGAAAGAAAGAAAGAAAGGGAGAGAAAGGAAGGGAAAGGAATAAAGGAAAGAAAGAGAAGACAGAAAGAAAGAGAAAGAAAGAAAGAAAGAGAAGAAAGGAAAGAAAGAAGAAAGAAAGAAAGAAAGATAGATAGATAGAAAGAAAGAAAGAAGGAGAAAGAAAGAAAGAAAGAAAACTATGGAAGAAGTATTGCTGTTTCTAAACAATATCTGTAAAATATCTTAAATTACAAAGGCAATTTAGAAGCTACTGATGTTAGTACAATGCCCTACACAAGTTTTAAACAGGAAAATTCATTGTTAAAGGGCTGTGTGATCTGTATTCCAGCTGAAACGATCAAAGAAGAGGAAGGGCTTAAAAATGAGAACTGTGACTGCGCATATGTGCCCCTCAAAAAGCTCACATGTTACCATAAAGCATCGGTAACTATGTAAACAGAAAAAAAACACTTGAAATTTTGAGGTTTTTCCAAATCTCCTTTTTCTTAATTCTTAAAAGAATAAAGAAAAATAAAGATACATTTGCAAAGACTGCTGCAGGCCACAGGAACTGGAATCCAAATGAGAAGCATTGAAACGTATGAGGCAGACATTGCATGAACCTTTTCTTTGAAATAATGTGACCGGCTTAATTAATTCTATCTAGAATATATTAACAGTTTATAACAGTTTAATATTCAGGTGAATCCTTCTCATGCTGTAGAATTCATGAATAAGGCATATGTGTCAGTTCATGTCACTTAACTACAGATACATGCAGTGAAGGAAGCGGCAGTTACTTCTGTTCCAACATTATAGATTTTTCTGTCATCTGAACAAAGGCTACATTTTGTTCACACATGTAAGAATTGTACTCACTGAAGTATAGTTATACAGGAAATATTTGCTAAAGGAGCAGAAAGAAGTGATTTCAATTAATGCTAATTTTAGAAAATAACCTGAATATTTTGCTTCACAGTTTCTCACCAGCATGTAGGTTCACAAGCACCTTTGCACATAGTTTCTGTGTAGATTTAATTTTGTCAATCTAAAATGTGCTTTCATATGCCTCATTATGCAATCAAAATAAAGGCCTATGTAGGCATGGTAAATAATATTTGGAATTAAATATTCAGTGAGACTATTCTGTCAGTCCTACAGTCAGAATTTATTTGCTTTGATGATCAAGGTTGAGTGCCAAAGACCTCACAATACCAACAAATATACATTTGAAGGTGAAGTGTTGTAATCTGTTTGGCAAAATGTTTTTAATTCATTAGAGATTTGCCATGTTGGATGAGTAAAAAATGTACAGTAAAAAGAACTATTGAGTTAAGTAGTGCCTCTGCTCCATAAAATGATAAACTGTAGGCATTATTTTCATTAAATAGGAACAATCTCATTACTCTGTATTCTGAATAATATGTTACTAAACTGTAAAGAGAAAGTTTCAAAAAGTACTCAGAATTATTTAGTTCACATTCAGTATGGGTATGCAAACACAAGGTCAAAGAAACCCTATCACAGAATATAATAATGAAAGGAAGTTTGAAGGCCATTTAGTTAAGTTCGGGCACTGAGGGATATGTACCTTTTTAAAAAGAGAGGAGTCTTGGACAAGTAATTTAACTGTTTGCAGTCTTTGGGAAAAAAATGTAACAGAAATATATACAGGAATATGTATAAAATACATTTATTTTGAAAAGGGATAAAGATCTAAAAATAAATTCTAAAGTAAAATGTGAGGCAGAGAATGAAATGATATGGCATCAGTATATAACTATTAGGGGCTCCATGGAGTAGTTTAAAAGAGAGAGACAAACCAGGTGATTGTCATATGGCAGAGAGAGACAGCAAATATAAAGAGAACTGGAGCAGAAATGTGAATGCTTAATGACACAGAACAAATTATTCATAAAAGCTAGTGTTAGATTACTTAATAAAAAGATAATGCATATTCCTAAGCCACCAGCAAAGCATCTGCATCAAACTGGGGAGATGGATAAAGACAAAGGTAAAAACAAAAAGAATTAGAGAGCAAGAGAGAGAGAGCATTTTTAAAAGAATTTAGTATTCCAAATATGAGAAAATAGAATAGCATCAATGGGATCTTCTTGTTACATAGTTCCTTTACTGCTTGTTTTAACTTTTAAATTTTGAATTATATGCAGAAATGCATGTGTGTTTAACTGTGTGTGCTTAAGTTCTTAAAAACTCACAGTTTGACCCTAAAAAGGAAAAAAAAAAGTGTAGCCGTTGGAATTTGTGGTTAGACAGGAATATTTCTTGGAAAACAACAGTCTCCAACTCAAACTTGCAGGAAAACTATAGGTGGATTGATAGAGAAGAGTCTAAAGGGAAATTAATTCTGATAAGTTAGCATGAATAAATTAGATGAATAAATTAGTACTGAGAGTCAAAAATTTAAAACTGCAGAAATTAACTAGAAAAAGGAATATAGCAACTGATGATTAGTAAAGTCATGCTACAGTAATTTTTAGATTAGAGGAAATATAGGACTGGCAAGACAAAGAAAACAGAACAGTCAAAACAATTTTGAAAGAAAAAGAAAAAATGCTGAAAGAATCACATTATCTGACTTTAAGACTTACTATATAGTTACAGTAATCAAAACTATATATTTGTGACAGAGTATACATAGATCAGTAGAACAGAATAGAGACCCAGAAATAGACCCACATAAATATAGACTACTGATTTCTTTTTTCCTCAAAGGAATTGTTTCTGTGCCTTTCTAAAAAATTAGGTACTTTCTTTGCTTATTTTTGCTTACAAAATTTCATCATATGGTGTTGGAAAAATTGGAAATTTATAAGCCAAAAAAAATGTCCTTGACCTAACAGAGAATGTGTATCCAGAATACACAGGGCACTTTCAACAGAAACTCAACAGTTAAGAAAACCAACAACCCAATTAGAAAATAGGCCAAAAAATAAAGTTACTTCACCAAAGAACACATACAGATGGTAAGTAAGTACATAAAAATATGTCTGACATTATTAGCCATGGTAGGAATAGCAATTAAAACCATTATGAGATACCAACACACATGTTAGAATGGCAAAGATAAGAAATACTGATAAGAAATACTGATAGTACTAAATGTGATAAGGATGCAGAGAAACAATGCCAATCCTTGGATAAAATAGCACAGTTAGGCTAGAAAAACAATTTTCACTTTTAAAAATAACGTTAAACATATACTTAACATACAACCCAGCAACTGCATTCTTAGACATATATCCTAGATAAATGAAGACTTATGTTCAAATAAAAACCTACATGTGATATTTGTGATCTTTCCAAACTGGAAATATGCTACATTTCCTTCAAGGAGTGAATAGATTAATAAACTATGATGTATATATACAATGGACTATTATTCAGCAATAAAAAGAAAGAAATTATTGATATACACAATAGGTGAATAAATTTCAAGGGCATTATGCTAAATGAAAAAAAGCAAATTCCAAGTCACATACTATATGATTCTATTAATATGTTTAATTTCAAATGATAGTGATAAAGAGCAGATCAGTGGTTGCCAAGGGTTAAGAGTTGGAGGACAGGATGATAATTAAGAGGTAGCATGAAGGAGTTTTTAAGTAGTTATGGACCAATCTGTATCCTGATTATGGTGCTGGTTGCATTGGTTGCTTTAATCTACACATTTGGTAAAATTCTGTAGAACTATACGCACACATACCAACCAAACTCCATATAGGTATTGCTGAAATATGACTGAGGTCTGAGTTTGAGTTAATAATATTGCACCAATGTCAATTTCCTAACTTTGACAATATGCAATGGTTATGTAAGATATTATCACTGGGAAAATTTGGGTGACGAGTACTTGAAAACTACCATTTTTAAATTTATTGTCAGTTTTAAACAAATTCAAAATAAAGAGACACTAAAAAGTAATAAGAATAATCTAAATATACACAGCAGAGAAATACATTTGGCCTAAAATCATTCTAGCAATATATTTTGTAAAAAAATTCCCCAACAGGCCGAGTACAGTGCCTCACATCTATAATCCCAGCACTTTGAGAGGCCGAGGTGGGTGGATCACGAGGTCAGGAGTTCGAGATCAGCCTGACTAATATGGTGAAAACCCGTTTCTACTAAAAATACAAAAATTAGCTGGGCATAGTGGTGTATGCCTGTAGTCCTAGCTGCTCGGGAGGTTGAGGCAGGAGAACTGCTTGAGACCCGGAGGTGAAGGTTGCAGTGAGTCAAGACTGCATCATTGCACTTCAGCCTGGGTGACAGAGTAAGACTCAGCCATAAAAAAAAACAAATACATTCCCCAAAAATCTATGTATTTTATTCACTTTTAGTCCCAGGTGCCAGTATTTCTGTGATGTATTTCCATCTCTATACCTGGCTTCTGTTGAGATGTTGATTAGGTTCTTGGTTCACTCATACTAATCTTATCAAATGGTAGCCTGATCACACCCTTTGTATTCCCTGCAGTATGGACAGGCTGAGACTTTTCCAAATCTCTAAGTTTTGGTTCCTTTTCACTTAATGATTCTTTCTTTCTCTTCAATTCCTTTCACTCATCATACTTTACTGTAAGCAGTCAGGAGGAGCCAAGCTGCTCCTTTAAAACTTTAATTAGAAATTTTTTAGCTAAATATCCACATGCATTGCTTGCAAATTCAACCTTCCACAAAATGCTAGAACATGAATACAATTCAGCCAAGTAACTTGCCACTTTATAACAAAGACTGCCTTTTCTCCATTGTCCAATAATATGTTCCCCCATTTCTGTCTGAGATCACAGACAGAAATATTGTCCATATTTCTGAAATATTGTCCATATTTCTGCTGACATTACATGATCATTTACATATTCTCTAATAAGATAGAGACCGAGACCTTTCTAGCTCTCTTTACTTTCTGAGGTCTTACCAGAGTCACATTTATAGGTCCCCTCATGACAATATTTTCTTCTTTCAGCATGCACCTCAAAATCCTTCCAGCTTCTAACCATTACCTAGTTCCAATGACATTTCCACATTTTTAGGTATTTGAAATGGTAGCACTCCACTTCTAAGTACCAATTTCTATATTAGTTAGTTTGGGCTGTTATAACAAAATACCAAAGATGGAGTGATGTAAATAATAAACATTTATTCCTCACAGTTCTGGAGACCAGGGAATCTAAGATGAGGTTGCCAGAAGATCCAGTGCCTGGTGAAAGTGCACTTCCTGGTTTGAAGATGTCCATCTTCTCATTGTATTTTCACATGGTGGACAACAAAGAAAGTAAGGTCTTTTGTCTCTTCCTATATACAGACACTAATTTCATTCACGAGGGCTCTGCGTTCATGACCTAATTAATTCCCAAGGGCCTCCCATTCAAATATCATCACATGGGGCTTTAGGCTTTAACATATGAGTTTTGGCAGGACACAAACATTTAGTCCATATCAATCACCATTATTTCTTTTCCTATGTGCATACTCTTGAGTATTCCCCTCCCACATGAACTCTAATCTTGGCCATGTGACTTGCTTTGGTCAATGATATAATGGCAAGTAAAGGTCTGAATGAGTTCTTGTTAATTGGAGCTTGCTTTTTCCTGCTGCTGGACCATTTCTGAAACGATTTGGGAAATATCACAGAGAAACTTTCCCCAGCCATCCCAACTGAAGGTTCAAACATGTGAATAAGACAATTTCGGACTACGCAAATTGTCTAATCGGACTAGCTCCAGATAAGTCGATGCAGAACAGAAGAAATACCCAGTCAACACCCAGAGAAAAAGGAAATATAAATCATTGATGAATTTGGTGGTGGAAGAATAAAAATATTCCCTCCTGATTTCTTCTATTTGCTCAGTGAAATAAAAATCCATGTTGTCAACACAGCGAAAAAGTGAGTGGGGGACTGTTAGGGATCGGAATCCAGAGGAGAAAGGTATGAAATACTCATATTGTAGAAAGTTAATTGACAGAAGAAATTCTGTTGAATTAAACTTGTGAGTTGAGGTTATAAACGTCAAATGAGACAGATCAGCATAATTCTGATTTTTTTCCTGCTCAGCTGACCAGATGTAAGCAAAGCAGGCAGATAATTAGGTTTAGCCAGAGTAGGGGTTTTGACAGACAAGAAATGTGGAAGAAGAGAAGGGCAGGAAATTGAAACTGTGAGGAAGAGATTGCCATGAACAGACCTTAGCATCTACTCAGGAGAAGGAAAGAAGAGGAAGGCTATTATCAAGGGGAAAAAAAAAAAAAGTGGTGGAAACAATTAATTACTAACATTGCTGGTATCAAAGAATTGTTGCAGAGTGATTAGATTATACAAGCTGGAGAGAGAAGAAATAGTGTTCACAGAGTAGAAAACCTAAAATCAAGACTTGAAAGTTGTTGGAAACAAGGGAGTAAGCAACTGTGAGGTTATTGTGTTAGCCGGACTTTCTGCTTAGATTCAATATCTATGTTGCAACCATGGAGGACAGTAAGTCAAGTGCTTATTACGTTATTCAAAATATCATGAGAGTGATAAAGAGGCCAGTATATGACTGAAATGGAAGAGAGGCTAATGGTATAGTCTCAAAGCATGTACTTATAAGAAGCTGTAATTTTGTGGGAGGAGAGAAGAAGTAAAGTGGTCTAGAAGTAAGTGAAGAGCAGGAGAGAATATAAATTATTAGTTAATATATTAATTCAACAAATGTTTACTACTTTCCCAGTATGTTCCAAGCTCTGTGTTTTGGCTACTGGAAACCCATTAGTGAATAAACCTGCAGGTTCAGTGGTAGGTGAAATTTGTGTCAGTATCACAAGAATGATCTCTCTCTCTCTCTCTCTCTCTCTCTCTCTCTCTCTGTGTGTGTGTGTGTGTGTGTGTGTGTGTGTGTGTGTGTGTGAATTAACATATGTATACAAAATTCTAAAATAAATTATATTTATGTACCTCGGTGACAGTGTCTACATGCTTAACATCCATTATGAGTAATAAATCTCCAGAGAAGGATTAAAAAGAAGGAGTTACAGGCTTCATTAGAAAAGGGAATTGATATTCTCAAGGGATAGCCAGTATAAGCAAGAAGATAAATTTTACATTGAAGAGATTGAGGATACAGAATATTTTTATTGATGATTGGTATTTAATTTCAAGGCATAGAGTGGAAGGAGATCAGAATTAAGTGAGAGAGTCTGGCTGGTGGATATATGAACAATATCTAGAATATAATGGCTGGCATTTTTGTGGTGACCCATATAAATAAGGCTGTTAGTTTAATGAGATTAATCCCAATGGCCTCATAGGAGAAGATGAACCATCATTTTCAATTTAGGGATTGGTTTCTTAGTGGTTTTTAAGAATATGACCATAGATCTGTAATGAAGAAATAATTTGTTGTTAGAGATATCAATGAAAGCCTCAAGTATAACACAATGTAGCCTATTTATAAATAAGTTATAAGGAAATAAGAGTAAAGGGTAAGAAGTTATTGCATATATAATATATGTGTCTGTTAATTAAAATGTTATTTGTATAAGAGATTTACAATTCATAAAGGTTAAGAACATAGTATTATTGGGGTGAAGATATATAATTTATTATTATAGTTTTGCAGACATATGCTACATTAATTTATGAACATAAAGTAGTGAAGTTAATTTATTCTGGAGATGCTGGTATTAATATTTTCTAAGTGCATTTGGTTTGTGGCCGGGAGTGTGTGGCTCTTGCCTGTAATCATCTCAACTCTGGAGAATGAGGCAAGAGGATCCATCGGGACCACTGATTGGACACCAGCCTGGGCAGCATAATGAAATCCCTATTTCTTAGAAAAATACAAATAAATAAATAATTACCCAGGTGTAGTTGTGCCTGCCTGTAGTCTTAGCTACTCAGGAGGCTGAGGCAGGAGGATAGCTTGAGACCGAGAGTTCCAGGCTACAGCGAGCTATGATTGTACCACTGCACTCTAGCCCAGGCAACACAGCAAGATGCCATCTCTAAAAAAGCTTTTTAAATTTTTCACAAAATAGCTAGAAAATATACAATGAAATAAATTATATGTCACCTCTAAAATTGGAATTATCAGAGTCTTTTATAAACTTGTCAGATATTTTGGCACAGCTAATTTTAAACAGTAAAATGCCCACTTTTTTTAATGGTAGTTGTGGCTGTTAAATAATTGTATGTTTTGTGTTTCTAAGCTAAAATTTTGTACCTTTTCAAATGCATATTTATATAATTACCATAAATTTTCAATAGTACGTGTATGCCTTGAATTTGTAGATAAGGAATTTTACTAGGACATGTATTGAAACAAAATACAAAAGATAACTATAAGTCATCCTACATCTTCAACAATAAATAATAAAAAAACTATTTTTGGATCCCTCTGAATTTCTCTGCATATGTAAGACATAAATTTTGCTATCCAGAGGTAAAAATGTTAAACATAAACAAGTTGGGATACAGCACATCTTCATATGATTATCTCTAATTGTTCTTGCCGAATAGTATTTTATATTGAGTCTTGCTAATATGTACTTTTCTAAAATTCACCATTTTCTTCCTTACTCAAAACAAAACAAATTGACATAATAAACCCAAAACAAATTGAAATAGAGCCATCTCAGGAAAGTTTGCTCTTCATGTGAAAACTGCTTCAAATGATCTTAATTGAGTGCTTTATGTGTGACAGGTAACTGAAAAGAATCCTAATGCTAGTGAAAACAAAAATCATCTTTGTAAAGATAAGAAGGCTTGGCACCATTTTTAATGTTCACCTCATTGGTGGCTTATTACTCCGAAGGTTCTTAATTCTTATCTGTTTATAATAGAGAACTAGGATTCATTCACGACATCTCAGAAAGACAGTCACTCTCAGTGATATTCCCTTTTCATCTCTGGCAGAAAGGAATTAATCTTTTGATCAATGGCCAAGTCAGGGAGCTTGTCTAATGATTTATAAGGCACAGATAACCGAGTGGCACTTTTCTCTATAATGTAAGCTCCGGAAGGGCAAGAGTCTGGGCCATTCCATTCAGTGCTATATCCGCAGCTCCACGGATATGACTTGGCACATGGTTGGTATATATTGGGTAAGTAAATAAATAATCAATTTCTAAGTAAGAATGATTTTCAGTAATTAGCTGTCAAATTTAGTGAAGGATGCAAAGAGTATGGAAAAAAATCAGGAAGGGATATTTTTCTAGAAGGTGGAATTCTGCTGGAGATATTGCTTCCCTCATGGCTCATTCTAGGTTGTGAGGAGACCAGAGATCATTCCCTGGTTCCTTGACTGAAGATGGTCTGGTCTACTTTTTTACCCCGAACACAAGCGAACAAGTTCTGTTCTTTTTGATAAATGTTAGGATTTTGCACAAATTCATGTCAGACCATGGGAGGTAACATTACTTAAAATTTCTATGAAAATTGTATTTTCTCATCCTTTAAGAGAACAAAATCATCTCTATTATCTAAATAGAAATGATTTTCCATATAACAATATAATGTAAAAATAAAAAGTCTTTAGTTTAATTCTGCAAAAATTGTATTGCTTGCAATTTTTTTTATGTTTAGTAACCAGTGTACTTCTTTTATTTTGATTTGATGCTCCTGGACATTTGATGTGTTTCCATAGTAATTGAATCAAATCTCAAATTTTCCTTTAAATTAAAAGTGTTTTAATAATTCTAAAAACAATGTTTTAGGGATATGATGATAGTGTTCACTGTCTCAAATAAATGGTTTTTAAACAAGCTTGGTTTTGGAGTCATAGATAACACATAATATTTTGATTGAGATTTAAAATATTTAACATAAATAATTACAGTTTTTGTCACTCTAAAATTAATTTTGAGTTGAATATTTAAACTTATTTCACCAGTACAAATAAGTGTATATACATAAATATGTGAGAATAAACACACACATGCATACATGTACAATTAAATCTTAAATATAGAACAAATGTGATTTTCATTTATTACCTCAGGTGGACTATGGCTACATGTCATTTTATTTTAACTATAGTAGTGCAGAAATATACTAAACCCTTTTAGTCGTCAGCACTGAAGATGACTAAGACTTGTCCATTTACCAGATTATTTGTGCAGCGTTGGAGAAAAGGTGTTGCATATTTTCCATGGTAAAGTTCTTGCTTTGATTGGCAGTAATAAAGCAGAAATTTATCGTTATAAAATATATATATTCACTTTCATTGGAATATCCTTAGTTTCATTTATACTCATTCTAATTTCTAACATAGAGCTTTTTTTCATTTATGAGATAACAAATGTATATTATATAGCATGTTAGATACAAATTATACAATTCATTGATATGTAATAACATTTTCTGTAGAAAGGAATAGGAATGAATTTTAAAACCCTAATTACATTTACCATTTATATTTATTGATCCATGTATATTGGTATCAAAGAACACATCAAGTTTATTGTCATGGACACTTGCTTGTGACATTCTTCACACATACACACAAAGCCATATTGAATAAGAGAGAGATTTTCAATTTTTCAATCATGACATAACTTGCTAAATGAAATCTGAACTTTAGCTTTAATACAATTTTCTTCATAAAGAAGATATTTCTTGAATAGTGCTAATTAATTATGTACTTTTGGGGAGGAAATGAAACTGAAAAAACATGTGCCATATTTTTTCTTCACTTTTTGTGCTTATGTATCTGTTTATGCCTTATAATACTTAGATATCATTTCAAGCCCATATGTCAAGGGGAAACAATTCATTTGAATATACTTGAAAATCCAAGAAGTTGTAATAATTAATTATCCTAGTGTAACAGGAGAAATTGATCACAAGAGGTTAAGTATCTTGCCATTTCTTATACTGTAATATAATTATGTTTCAGCATTACAGTCTATTAATATATTCCTTGGGTGCCTTATCAAGCATAAGAAGGCAAAGTGGGGATCTTTACAATATAAGACAGGTATTAAAGTATCAACAATCCATGCCCTTGAGTCTTAATACTTCTTATATTATTGTGTTTAAAACCCATTAATATTATATACACTATATCCTCCTTTGCTAGCATAGCCAACTTGGCAAATGAAACATAAAGAATGTAAAATACATTGATGCAACATTTTGCATTATAAATACTAAACTTCATTGTATTACTAGTTTGGGGCTATCTTATTATTATTGGTTTTGTCATAAGAAAATTTCTGTAATTTTAGAGTTCACTTTCGTTCATTATTTGCCTTTCCTTCCAAAATAATAGTATATATCATTAACAGAAGATAATTCATCATAACAATCTCAATAGTTCACATTTCCTCCTTAACTTATCTGTTTTCTTTACAAACAGACTTCTGTTTCAGTCATCCAGCACAGGGGTTATGATTGGCTACAGAATTATTAAATTAAAAAGGAAATGATGCCAGGAAGTAAGCAGAAGGGAAACATTCAATTTTCTTGAATGGAAATGTTACATGAACAATAAGAAGGTATTCCTCATTCTATCATGCTTTCTGGACCACCAGTTGATACACTTGGTTGGAAAAGCCTTTCATAATGTTTGTATCAGCGTTCCAGTATAATGAGAATGAGCCTTTTGCCTATCAGGTTTGTGAAAATGTAACAGGTCATTTGTTTTCTCTCTCTCACAATTCCCAGTATTTCAGAAACTCCTGTTTTTATTTTTCAAATCTATCCAGAATACAATCTTTATTACCTCCACTACTCTCATCATGGCTGAAACCTTCTCCATCTTTGACCTGGATTGCTACAACTGTTCCCCAATTGATCTTTCTGCTTTTACCTGCTTTTAAGCTTCCACCCCTCCTCTGCCACTATCTAATCTCAAAACAGTAACCAGAGTCGTCTTATTAGCCTGTAAAAAGACTGAGACTCTTCTGCTCAAAACCCTCTAATCGTTTCCCATTTCATTGAGAATAAAGGTCAAAGTAATTGACAGGGGTTATAAGGCCCTATGTTTTATGTACATACTCATTTAACTGCCTTACCCCTACCATTCACTCATCTGCTCACTTTATTCCAATCATGCTGGCCCCTTGGCTGTTCAGCAGTCACATGGGTCTTGCTACCATCATAGGAAAGCTTCCTGATCAGAAGAGCTTCGAATATTCTCCTCTCAAATATCTGCTTGGCTTGCTGCTTCACCTTATTCAGGTTATCCAAATGTCAACTTTATAACAAGAACTTTCTCGACCTTCCTGTTTAAAATTGCAATCTTTTCAATGCCTGCTATTCCTTTTCATCTTCTGTGCTCTATATTTTTCTCTGCCAAATTTGTCATCTCTCCATATTATATGTGATTATTCATTATTTTTTTCTATTTTTTTCTACAAAATTTGTCATCTTTAAATATTATATGTAAATATTAATTATTGTCATTTTCGATTTGGCTTATTTTATGCCTCCCAAAAGAATGCCATCAACATGAGGTCAGAAGTTTTTGTCTATTTTACACACTGCTATAGCTTAGTAACTAGAATAAGGCATAGGACAAAACAAGTGGTCAATGCATATTTGTTGGATCTTTAGCAAATAAATAAACCTGTGAGGCTAACCATGTGAATTTTACAAGTCCCTCTGTTTCCTACCATCCTTGGTACAAACCACCCAATTCTTGCCTGTGTAATGCCTTGTTAAAGCAGCTGGAATAGCTACATTCAGTAATAATTTGGCTGTTTCCAACCCCTTTTCCTTAAAGCTAAAAGCTAAGTAGGCACACAGTATGCCTTCCAAATATCAGAGTAACAGTGTGATATTAACTGCTCATCCAAATATCCAGCTACCTTGGAAGAAGAGCAGCCAGCAGTCAACTAGAATACCTGATCTGATATTATGTATATAAATGGCAGTTGCATTGCATATTCCCTTATTGCTTCAAAATTGCGGTATTTTAAAATTACTTGTAACCTCATTGAGGGCAGTGGTTGAGTATGAAAACTGTCATAGGTCTATAACAAAGTCTAACACTGTTAAGTCATTTCTTGAATACTTATTGATTAATGTTATGCACAAATGCCTCTAAAGAAACAAATTATTTTTTATAGCTGAGATATTTTCTGATTTTTCTATCCCATTTTCATCATTTTATTGATTCATGTAGGATAAGACAGCATAATTGTATTATAGTTTGTTGAATGTGGATGGGGCAGGGAGTATATTTAGAGCATTTTTGCAATATTTACTTACTGACTTACTCTATTCATTTATGTAACCAAACCACCATGTGCCAAGCACTCTCTGTTTGGATTACACTGGTGTGTGTGTGTGTGTGTGTGTGTGTGTGTGTGTGTGTGTGTGTTCAAATGACCACTAAGTGAAATACCTAACAATTTATATACCTGATTATACAAAAGATAATCAAAATGCTACTGTTAATTATTCAGAGAAACCTTGTAGAGTATGGACTTATTCAGATCGAGTGTCATAGACAATTGTTCACAGATTCTGATTAGCACGCAGTAAATATGAATCTTGATCTGATTATTTTACATTGTTTATGCTGGACAGTGATTCAACTTTTTGGTGAGGAGTTAAATGGATAGTCTTATGAAGGACCAACCATTTCAGGAACAGTTGCAGGGCTAGGGATAGAACATCAGTCAAAGGATATTCAAGACAGAGCCAGAAGTTTAAAGAAAAGGATGGGTGGGAAAGGAGAAGATGTTATTCTAAACCCTTTCTTCTCTGGTGACTAATACTTTTTACCAATATAAATTTGTTATTTATTAAGAACTGTGCAGCATGGCCAGGTGTGGTGGGTCACACCTGTAATCCCAGCACTTTTGGAGGCCGAGGCAGGCAGATCACCTGAGGTCAGGAGTTTGAGACCAGCCTGGTTAACGTGGTGAAACCCTGTCTACGCTAAAAATACAAAAGTTAGCAGGATGTGGTGGCACGTGCCTGCAGTCCCAGCTACATGGAAGGCTGAGGCAGGAGAATTACTTTGAATCCAGGAGATGGAGGTTGCAGTGAGCTGAGATTAAGCCCTGTACTCTAGCCTGGGAAAAAGAGCAAGACTCAGTCTCCAAAAACAAACAAACAAACAAAACTATGCAGTATCAATCAACGAATATATGACATAGCATTGTATAACTCCACCACCATCCATGTAATCAAGACAACCTCTTGCCTTAAGTCACTAAGCCAGTTCAAATAACCATAACCTATGATATTTTGAAGGAAGACACTAGTTTTAGATTTATCTACACAGTATTGATCTGAGAGTAATTATAAATTGGAGCTTGGTACTCTGAGACTCTGAAAGACATATCAATAGCCACTATAGAAACAATCAGTATCTACCTTATTTGCAAATATTTGTCCACTACCTCAACTTCAAAATTAGTACAATTTTTTTGTCCTTGATGATGAAAGTGAGCTCTTGACAGTGATTGGAAACTTGAAGTTTAAAGAATTTTGGCATCAATCAGAAGCAATTTTGATCTGTTACATCAAGATGTATTGGGCATCAATGGGAACTCAGTATTTAGATATCAGGGTCATAAAGAAAAGTTGTCAAGTCAAAGTGTTTGAAATCATTACAAGCCGGGCTGAGACTACTGAGTACTCATTTTTTAACCATAGTTTGCTTTTGAACAGCCTGGGTAGTTAAGAGTTCTAAAGACATCTTATTTTTCAGAATAGATCACCATTTTCTGTTAGAATCCTCAACCAAGTCTAAAGGGAAAACAAAATTCAAATTAAATACTAGTGTTGAAATTCCATTAATATATTATAACTATTTATGAAATATGGTCACATATTATAGAAATATAATAAATTAAGAATTATACATGATTGGATATTCCAGATAAAGAAAAAGTACCCATCTGATAATGAAAACTTATCTGAAATTGTCACTATTTCAGATAGAAATAGGTCTAAATATATTACTTATAGTCATATTTTCTCCTATGGAGTGTGCTTAATTTTATTTGAGGATAGCTTTATAACTCAGGTGGATTAAGCTACTTATCCACGAATGCCCCGGATCTTTCAAGGACTAGTCAGGGAATGGAACTTGCACCTATCATTGTAACGTTAATAATTTCACATACAGGATGGTTAACACTGAATAAAGTTGCTAAAGAAGGGAAAGGAGAACACTAAAGTATCATGGAGATAACCACTTCAAGGAAGAGCTACCACCCCTAGGACTGAGCGAACACAGGGAATAAGGTAGAATTATTAAAACTTAGACCCTTGAAGAGGGAGGCCTTCAAAACTGAACCTCAGCACTCTGAGAAAAGGGCACTTCTCTGCTGCTGTGGGCGTTTCTCTGCTTGGATGGAGGCCCTTGCAGAGCTGGGACCACAGACTGCTGAGAAAGTCTGAGGGATGATATACAACCCCTTAGCCGAAGCTATTAGTATATTTGATGGTAGCTAAATTTACTTCTTTGTATCATATTTGCAAACCTAACAGAATGTAATGAACATCCAAAAATATATGGGCGATAGTAATTTCAATATTTTAAACAGAATGAATTTGTCTATCCTGAATTAAAATCAAAACATCAAACTTCTACATTCATGTGATATGTATAGGACTTTACATAAAATATAGTGTGCTATTTCCTACAATTTGTGAATTAACAAGAAATACTGAATCAAGAATATCATGACGTAACAAATTAAACATAAAGCAAGTAATTATTTATGTTATATTTATGTTCATTAACCTATTAAATTCAATAGTACAGACTGATAACAAGTCCGTGGACAGCAGAACTAAAAAATCTAACTCTTTAAAATAAGTATTTGTTTCTGTCTTGCTTAAAACAAACAGCTTTTCGATGAAGCAATTCTAATCTTATTACACATGCTTGATCTTGATACTTACATTTAGAAAGAAATTATTATATCAACAAAGATTAATGGAGTTCTAAATGGATTTCACAAAGATCATTTAAGTGGCTCTCTATAATCTTATCAACTAACAGTTTCTTTTAATGTTTCCCAGGGGTTACTTTGAGAAAAAAAAAAAAAAAACTTTACCCATGTATATGTATCAACATAGAGGATTAGTAATGTTTAAAGTACTTCTTACCTATTAACATCCCAGATTTTACTAGTTTTATCCAGCGAGGAGGAAGCCACAAAATCACCACAGGAGTGCCACGTGCAGGACCATACTGCATGGCCATGTCCTTCGAACGTCAAAATGCAGTTGCCTTTACATAGATCCCATAATTTAACTGTAGTGTCACCACTTGATGTAGCCAGTTTGTTGCCACTATTTGCAAAAATACAAAAAGATAACTTGTTTTAAAAGTAACATAATTTTTATGAATACTGCATTCTGAGTAATTTGCGTGTATGTGTATGTATCTGAATTATTTTTACTCGTAGTGCCATATCTAAATGACTAAATATTATTACCTTATTTGGGTCTACATGACTGCTACCTTGAATTGCTTAGTAATTGGAAGGGAGAAATTGCTGCAGTGCAGTTTCTAGATTAATTCTTCTACATTTTTCTAGATTAATCCACTAAATTAGTGCTTTTGTTAGCACGTGTTTGGTTTAGCGATGTAGATATTAGGCTCTGTGGATAATCTGGCATCAGAACAACAAAAATTTAGACATGGGCTAAATCAATGTTAAAAACATAATACAGTATGAAACAGTCAGCATTGCTTATGTTTAGATTAATTAACTGCTTCAAGGGTGCAGTTTGGATGAAGGAAGAAGTGAATCCGGAATGAGATACCTTTGAATTAGATCATGAGAGATAAAAAAGATTTTTAAGTTCTGGGTGGTTGAGCATAACTCATTCAATTTTGCATTTAGGTAATTAGTAGATCTTAAGGCAGTGGCTTTCAAGTGGTGGACACAAAAGCTAGTTTATGAAATGGGTAGGTGACGGGCTCAGGAGGAAGAAAAAGGGAAAGGGGATGGGGAAAGGGAAGGAGAGGAGGAACAAAAGAAAGAAAGAAAGATATCCTTCTGCAATACATGCTTCTTAAATGTGTTCCCTTAGGTACTTTCTGCCACCAAATTATAATAAACCACTTATTTATCCCCCTCCCTGCCAGACTGTTTTATGATAGATAACTGTGTTTCATCTCTGTTTCTACAGCATCAAGCCTTATGACTGACCAATTAAAGTGCTTAGTAAATGCTTTAGAGTAAGTAAATATATAAATGCATGCATGAATGAAGAAAAAGTTCCTGGCATCTTTAACAGAGGGAATACTAAGATCAAAAAAATATTTTGTTTTCTTGCTCATAGGTTTGAGTATTTTTCATCAAGAGGGAAAAGCAATTTTTAGATGCAGTGGATAAACGGCCACCATTAGAGAGAAAGAGCTTGAAGTTTCTTGAGAGAAGGCAGATTATATAGTGAGGGTATTCTCATTTAAGTTAGAAAAGAATATCCAATTTATTTTTCAAATTGACTGGCTGAAAAATCGCCAAATGGCAGCTAGTCCCTTCATCAATAGATAGACAGCAAAAACTGCTTTGGCCACAACTGCTTGGTTGCACGTTTGTCATTCACCACTTTAGTTTTTAATATTAAAGATTGATACATTTATCTAAAAACATACCAATAAAAAATTAAAAATTATTAAGCATGTCTCTTTTTCAGATCTATCTTTCCAATGTGTATAATGCTTCATGAACCAAAATCCTTGGCACAAAATAAAAATTATTGTGGTATGTTTCTGCCTATGGCTGAAAAACTCCCTAAGTTTCATATGCCTCTCTCATGCTTTAAACTATGTGCCAGGAAAAAAAAAATCTCACTGGAATAATTACAACTAGAATGAAGTATTAATTCTTTGTGAGTGCCATAACTGATATTTAATCAACAATAAACAATATTCCCATACGTTTTTAATATATTGAGGTTAGAGATCATATACAAAATCCAAAATATATCACATATAAATTTCTGAATATTCTTTGGAAATGATTTTGCCTTTCAAAAGACATGGCTTGAAATATGGAAAACTGTATACCTTTGGTTCATGAAAAAATAAAGGCTATTTCTGAGGGCTGAGAGAAATAAAGAGAGAGAAAAACAACGGTACATTGAAATCCAAAAGGTAAGCTTTAAGAGATGCAAAAGATCAGAATTTCCCTAGGCGCTACACAAATGGAACCAAAACTCTCAAAAAGAGCAAAGTTGAACATCACAGACTGACTGAGCCACCTCTTCTCCAGATCCATATGTTGACACCCTAATTCCAATGAGGTAGTATTTGGAGGTAGGGTCTCTGGGAAATAACTAGCTTTAGACAGGGTCATGAGCATGGGAGCTAATGGGATTAATGTCTTCATAGTAAGAGGAAGAAACTGGAAGTAACTCTCTCCCTGCACTGTGAGGATACAGTAAGAAGGCAGCCATTTACAAGCCAAGAAATGGGCCCCTCACCAGAACCTGATCAGCTGGCACTCAGATCTTAGACTTCTAGCCTGCAGGATGGTGAGAAATTAATTTCTGTTATTTGAGCTACCCAGTCTATGTTACTTTGTTATGGCATCCTGAGCTAACTACTAATGTGGATCCAGGCTGTTGCTATACAGCCCAATTTACCTGAAATTAGCTACTCAGCATGCCACAAATAACATTCAACCAAGTATGAGCTGACAAAAATATTCTCAAACACATAATAGGAAATAAGAAGCCATAAGCGAGGTTGACCTATTAAAATTAACAAATACATATACCCTGAAGGACACCCGTTGTTATAATTAAAGGGTATAAAATATAACTATAAGCATATAAGGAAATAACAGATGTAATAAAAAGATCAAACCACATAAGCTTATAACATGAATCACAAATCTGAGGAAAAAACACATTTAGAAATTTTTAAAAATCAAATTGTTGAAATTAAGAAATTAATTGATGGGTTAAATAGCATATGAGAAACAGCAAAATTCAGAGTAAATTAATTGAAAATAAATCTGGAAAAAAACGAAATAAACATTATATGTTCGAACTCATAGGTGGGAGTTAAGCTATGAAGCTGCAAAGGCATAAGAATGATACAATGGACTTTGGAGACTTGGAGAAAAGGGTGGAAGTGGGATGAAGGGCATAAGACTACAAATTGGGTATAGTGTAACTGCTTGGGTGATGGGTGCACCAAAATCTCAGAAATCACTAAAGACCTTATTCATGTTACCAAACACCACCTGGTCCCCAAAAACCTATGGAAATAAAAAAATAAAAATAAATAAAGTACAATTTTGAAAAAAAAATCTCAACTAGAGACAGATGAGGTACTGAACATAGTATAGATGTTTAAAAATATAAAGGATACAATAAAAAAGTATATTTTCCTAACCAAAACTCCAGAGGAGACTAAAAATAAAGAGATAGATGCAACATTAAAAGATTTAAGGGTTAAGAATGTACAGAAACCAGAAAATTTAAGACCCAGAACCGCCTATTTGGACAGAAAAATGTATACCAAATAGAATAAACAGTGGTAAAAATAAAAGTTTTACTTAGATGCATTTTAGTGAATTGCTGAGCAACACTGGCAATAATAAGAATTATAAGAAAAAAAGAAGTGGGAAAAAAGAAAAATAAGGTTATTTATTTACACACTGATAAATATGTGTTAGAAACACGAGTAAGTACTTTACATATATTTGATCCTCCTTATCACCCATAAGATGACTACATTATCTCTAAAACACTTGAGCAACATCACAGAGCAAATAAGTCACAGGGGTGAAATTTCTTCAAAGAGCTAAGAGGGAATAATGATAATCTGGAATTATCAAAAATCTCTCTCAAAACAAGAACAAGGCTGGGCACAGTGGCCCAGGTCTGTAATTCCAGCACCTTGGGAGGACAAGGCAGGTGGATTACTTGAGGTCAGGAGTTCGAGACCAGCCTGGCCAACATGGTGAAACCATGTCTCTACTAAAAATACAAAAATTAGCCGGATATGGTGGTGGACGCCTGCAGTCCCAACTACTCAGAAGACTGAGGCAGGAGAATTGCTTGAACTCAGGAGGCAGAGGTTGCAGTGAGCTGAGATTGTGTGACACTGCACTCCAGCCTGGGCAACAGCACAAGACTCCATCTCAAAAAAAACAAAACGAACAAACAAACAAAAAAAAAAATATATATATATATACAAGTATTAATGTTCCAACTAAACAAAGCAGTCCTCTCCTACAGAAACTACTAAGGATGTATTTATTTTAGAGGCAGAAGATCTGAAAGGGAAGAAATAGTGAGCAAACAATTCGGTAAACATGTAAGTATATACAAATATTTGTGTAGGTAAATAAATAAAATGCTTGCAAAAATAAACAGAAATGCTTGTAAAAATAAAAAAATGATGTAATATTAACAACAGAGTTGATGCGTTGTTAAGAAGAGAAAGTAAGCTGGGCACGGTGGCTCATGCCTGTAATCTTAGCACTTTGGGAGGCCAAGGTGAATGGATCATGAGGTCAGGAGTTTGAGACAAGCCTGGCCAAATTGTTGAAACCCCGTCTATACTAGAAATACAAAAATTAGCTGAGCACGGTGGCACACACCTGTAATCTCAGCTACTCAGGAGGCTGAGGCAAGAGAATTGCTTGAA
>NW_016107404.1:4080830-4133551 GCF_001604975.1 Cebus imitator
TAGGTGATGGGGAGGAAGGCAGCAAATCACACTGCCACGTGTGTATCTATGCAACAATTTTGCATGTTCTTCACATGTACCCCAAAACCTAAAATGCAATAAAATAAATAAATGGGGGAAAATAATAAAATAAAATAAAATAAACACAAAAAGAGAAAAAAAAAAGAAAATGGGAAAGGAGGAAAAAGGTACTAGAATAAATGATACAAATAGAAAATGAATTTTAAAAATAAGTTTTTAGATAGAAATACAAACACATGAACAAATCCAATAAACACAAATGGACTAAAGTAGAAACTAAAATAAAAGACAAAGATTTTTCAGTTTGGCTAAAAAGAAATTCAGGTATATGATTTTTACAGGGGGCACACTAAACTTCTAAGGAAATAAAAGGTTGAAAGTAAACAAACTAAAGGCAAAGCGAGGCAAAAATAAAAATAAAAAAAAGTTACTTAGGCAAAAGGAAATAAAATAACGATGAGGGATGGGGTCAAGATGGTGGGCTAGAAGCAGCTTGTATGTGCCGCTCTCGCAGAGAGGAACTAAAAGGCTAATGAACACTGATCCTGCAGGTCAGTCATCTAAGAAACCATGTTGGAATCCACCAAGGCAGCAGGAGAATAAAGAGAGTAGAGAGGAGCAAAGCTCATCACCTGGGATCACAGTGGAGCTGGAAGAACCTCCCCAAAAATGAGAAAGGGTGAGTGAGTGAGAGCTCCCGGGGAGTTTCATGCTCTTCACAGAGGCCTGTGCAAGACTGGGAATAGGAAAATCTGCCTGGCCCCCACTGTGCTTCCAGGCTAAGGGAGAGAGCTACCCAGACATTTTGCAGGGGCAACAATCAAGTTCAAGGGGACCTCCACAAGCCTCTGATCCCAGACCAGACCAGCACCAGATGGTAAAGCAGACAACCACATCTACCCCTGCTGCTGATAGCCAGGCAAGCAACCCCTGATAGAGCTTCTGGCTCAGTAGTCCTGCTTCTGAGAGAACTCAGCTGAGGGGCACAAGCCTCCTGTTGTCTCAGGAAACACCTGGGCAGTAGGGCATGTGACTCTGCTGACCCTGCAAGGCAAGCAACACTTGCTGGGGCTTCTGGACCAGCAGTCTGGCTTCTGTGTAGGCTGAGCTAGAGGGTGCAGCTTTCTGTTGACCCAGGAAACACCCAGACAGCAGGGCATGTGACCTGCCTAACCCTGCCACTGGTAGCCAGGCAGGCATTGCCTGCTGGAGTTTTGGCCCAGCAGTTCCACTCCTGTGGGAACTCAACCAGTGGGTACAGACTCCTATTGTCCCAGGAGGTGCCCAGAGCGCAGGACAGGCATTTCCCACAACCCCTGCCACTGGTGGTCAGGTGAGCCACATCTGCTAGGGCTGCTGGCCCAACAGTCCTAGTTTTCCCTGAATTTGCTGAAGGATGAAGGCTCTGTTGCTCTGAAAACACCAGGAGGTCAGGGCAGGCAATTCAACCCACCATTGCCTTCCATAGCCAGATGGGCCACACCCACTAGAGCTTTGAACCCAGAGGTACCACTTCTGCCTGAAATCTGCAGGCAGGTGCAACCCCATGTTTCCCCAGGAAGCACATGGACATCAAATTAAGGCCAACCTGGCAATAATACTGCTTGTCTGCCAACTGCAGCGCTTGCCTGAGGGAACTCCACAGATTAGAACACCCAGCAGAAGAAATGCAGGCACGTAAACAGTAATCATAGAGGGTGTCACCAAGACCCAGGAGTGGACTAGAATTAAAGCCTTATCTGAAACTATGAAATGAAAGGCTTTATCCCCAAAAGAATGTTAGTAATCACAAAAGTAAATGAGATAATTTAAATAAAAATAACTTTTCATTTATAAATTGCAATGCAAACATTAATTTTCACCTATGATAATTTACTTCAACAAAGCCCTCAAGTTTTTAAGGGGAGTATCCACTTTATTTTCCACATGCCCATCAAAGAGCATATTTGATCTTACTAGAAGGCCAATATTCCTTACCAGCAGCACATTAATCCTAGGCCTATAGGAAAAGGACTTGACTGCAATGAGCTTTGTGACAAAATGGAGGTTTTCAGGTTGCTTATGAAAATTCTGTTCTTTTGAAAAACCTTAACATGAATGACATGCTGATTTAGTTATAATCAAACTGAAAACTCAAAAAGCCAAAGTACCTTCTTTCCTCTGAATGACCATAACATTTCCCCAGCAAGAGTTCTTAACCAGGCTTAAATAGCTGAAATGAGAGAAACAGAATTCAGAATATGAACAGGAATGAGGATCATCAAGATTCAGGAAAACATCAAAACCCAATCCAAGGAATCTAAGCATTGCAATAAAATGATACAGGAGCTGTTAGTCAAAATAGCCATTATAAAAAAGAACCAAACTCATCTAATAGCGATAAAAAAACATGCTACAACAATTGCATAATGAAATCGCAAGTATAAACAGCAGAATAGAACTAAATGAGGACAGAATCTAAGAGCTCAAAGTCTGGCTCTCTGAAATAGTCAGACAAAAATAAAGAAAAAAGAATTTAAAAGGAAGGGGCAAAATGTCCAAAAGATATAGGATTATGTAAACAGGCCAAATCTGTGACTCACTGGTGTCCCTGAAAGAGATGGAGAGAAAGCAAGCAACTTGGAAAACATATATCAGGGTCTTGTGCATGAAAACTTTCCAACCTTGCCAGAAAGACCAACATTCAAATCCAGGAAATGCAGATAACTTCTGTGAGACATTATACAAGAAGACCATCTCAAAGACACATAATCATCAGATTCGCCAAGGTCCAAGTGAAAGAAAAAATATAAAAGGGAGTTAGAGAGAAGAGGCAGGTCACATACAAAGGGAACCCCATAAGGCTAACAGTGGGCTTTTCAGCAGAAACTCTGCAAGTCAGAAGACGTATTGTCTATATTCAGGGTTCTTAAAAGAATATTTGAACCAAGAATTTCATATCCAGCCCAATCAATCTTCATAAGTGAAGGAGAAATAGGATCATTTTCAAACAAGTAAATGCTGAAGGAATTCATTATCACCAGACCTGCCTTACAACTGGTCCTGAAAGGAGTGCTAAATATGAAAAGGAAAGATAATCAGTCACTTCAAATATACACTTAAGTAAACAAACCACTGACACTATAAAGCAGCCACACAGACAAGTCTGCATAATAACCAGATAACAATATGATAACAGGATCAAATTTACACATATCAATAGAAACCTTGAATGTAAACAGGCTAAATGCCCCATGTTCATAGTGGCAAGCTGCATAAAGAAATAAGACCCAATCTTATGCTGACTTCAAGGGATCCATCTCACATGCAATGACATCCTCATACTCAAAATATAGGAATGAGGAAGAATCAACCAAGCAAACAACAAACACAAAAATGCAGGAATTACAATCCTAATTTTAGACAAAACAGACTTTAAACCAACAAAAAACAAATAAAGAAGCACATTTTACAATGGCAATACTTTCAATTCCACAATAAAATCCAGTTAAGTAGAAGATGGCCAACTTGACGCAGCCAGGTAGAACAACTGCCATCAAAAGGCCAAGACAACTGGTACACTTTGAACAAATCTTCAGAAGGAAGGCATTGAGAGTGGATGGAGGGAAAACACAAAAGCTCTGCTAAAGTGGGAGGAAGCTGGGAACCCTACAGCAGGCTACCATGCAGAGGATTCATTCCTGCCCCACAGCAACTCCAAAGGAATGGATGAGTTGAACTGACAAGGAGCAATGCACTCTTGCCACAGGCCTCTGGAATCTTGGCAAAAGGAGACCCCTTAACTATCATGGACACTTACTTGAGTTGTCAAGAAGAACTGCTTAGAGAAGAGGTAGGGGCAGCTTGCCAGCTGATGCACAGCCCAAAGGGTTTAGTTCCTAAGCATCTGTAGCAAAGCATGACAAGGGATGCTCATCCCTGTAGGCTTAACATGCTACCGCAGGAGACGTTATCCCCAGGGAAATTCTCAGACTCGAACTCTGCAAGGTGGTCTTGCCCATCAGATAAGGATAGCCTGATTTGAGTACCCCTTGGTATGCTGGCCTCTTCCAGGGCCCCAGCCTGGACATGACTGCTTTTAGGACAGCCTCAGGTCCCCTGGGGGCCAATATAATACCTGCTGCACTAGTGGACTGTGCCTGACTGGCAGAGAGCTCCAGCAAGGCAGCCCTCATGGCCACATATCAGCCTGCCTATTCCCTACCCCCACTGCAGCTCCCTCCAGGTCCACAGCTACCACATACATCACACTGCCAACACATGGTGTACATGGGTGGGTTTTACCTTCCCAGCAATGACAGGGTGTGTATGCATGCATCCTACCCTGCCAATATACAGACCAGTGGCACTATAAAGCAACTGCACAAACAAGCCTGCATAACAAGCTAACATCATGATGACAGGATCATATTCACACATATCAATAATAACCTTATATGGAAAGGGGCAAAATACCCCAGTTAAAAGGTACAGAGTGACAAATTGGATAAAGAACCAAGATTCATTGGTATTCTATCTTCACGAGATCTATTTCACATGTAGTAACACCCATAGGCTCAAAATAAAGGGATGGAGATAAATCTACCAAGCACATGGAAAACAGAGAAAAGCAGGGTTTGCTATTCTAGTTTCAGACAAAATAAACTTTAAACCAACAGAGACAAAAACCAGGGGTATTACATAATGGTAAAGGTTTCCATTCAACAAGAAGACCTAACTATTCTAAATATATATGCACTCAACACAGAAGCAACCAGAGTCATAAAGCAAGTTTTTAAAGACCTTCAAAGAGACTTAGACTCCCACAAAACAAGAGTGGGAGACTTCAACACCCTACTGATAGGATTAAATAGATCACTGAGGCAGAAAATTAACAAAAATATTCAGGATTTTTTTTACTGAGCACTGGATTTTTTTGTTAACTGAGCACTGGATCAAAAGTACCTGATAGGTATCTACAGAACTCTTCACCCCAAAAGAATACAATATAAATTCTTCTCATCACCACATGCACATACTCTAAACTCTGCTACATAATTAGACACAAAACAATCCTCAGCAAATGCAAGAGAAGTGTAACAAAGCAACTACTCTCTTGCATCACAGCACAATAAAATTAAATATCAAGTCAGAAATAATCACTCAAAACCATACAATTACATGGAAATTGAATAACCTGCACCTGGACAACGTTTGAGTAAATAATGAAATTAAAGCAGAAATCAAGAAGTAAGAAGTTATTTGAAACTAATGAGAACCAAGATATCACACCAGAATCTCTGGCACACAGCTAAGGTAGTTGTTAACAGGAAAATTTATAGCACCAAATGCCCACATCAAAAATTTAGAAAGATCTCAATTTATCAAACTAACATCACAGCTAAATGGACCAGAGAAGCAAGAGTAAACTGACACCCAATTTAGCAGAAGAAATGACCAAAATCAGAGAAGACCTAAGGGGATTGAGATATGAAAACAACTCAAAAGATCGATGAATCCAAATAATCAATGGTTGTTGAAAAGATAAATAAAAAAGACCGCAAGCTAGGCTAATAAAGAAGACAGAAGATCCAAATAAAAACAATTAGAAATGACAAAGGGAGTTACACTGATCCTAAAATTACCAGTAAACCTACAGAAACACAAATAACCATCAGAGACTACTATGAATACTTCTATGCATACAAACTAGAAAATCCAGAAAAAAAATAAATTCCTGGACATATACACCATCCCAAGACTGAACCCAAACTCTATCAAATTAGCAATGACATTCTTCACAGAATTAGAAAATATTTAAAAATTTATACAGAACCAAAAATACAGCCTAAATAGCCAAGGCAATCTTAAGCAAAAAAAGCAAAGCTGGATGCATCACATTAATTGCCTAAACTATACTACCAGACTACAGTAACCAAAACAGCATTGTACTGGTGCAAAAGCAGACAAATAGACCAATGGAACAGAATAGAGAGTCCAGAAATAAAGCCACACATGCACAACCTGATTTTCAACAATCCTGACAAAAACAAGCAATGGCAAAATGACTCCCTATTCAATCAGATGTGCTGGGATAGCTGGCTAGCCAGATGCAAAAGATTGAAACTGAACCCCTACGTCATAACACATTCAAAAATAAACTCAAGATGGATTAAAGGCTTAAATGTGAAGCATACAATTCTAAATTCTTTCCTTGGAAGATAACCTAGGAAATACTATTCTGGATATAGGATTTAGCATAGATTTCATGACAAAAATACCAAAAGCAATTGCAACAAAAACGAAAATTGACAAATGTTATCTAATTAAACTTAAGATCTTCTCAACTGCAAAAGAAATTGTCAGCAAAGTAAACAGACAACCTACATGATATGGTTTGACTCTGTGTCTACACCAAAATATCACTTAGAATTGTGATCATTCCCATATGTCATGAGAGGTACCATGTGAGAGGTAACTGAATAATGGTGGCAGGCTTTTCTTGTGCTGTTCTCATATTAGTGAATGTCTCAAAAGGTCTGATCATTTTTTAAAGGGGACTTCAAAGCTGGAGACATCACACTACCTGACTTCAAACTATACTACAAGGCTACAGTAACCAAAACAGCATGGCACTGGTACCAAAACAGATATATAGACCAATAGAACAGAACAGAGGCCTCAGAAATAATGCCACACATCCACAGCCATCTGATCTTTGACAAACCTGATAAAAACAAGCAATGAGGAAAGTATACACACACACACACACACACACACACACACACACACACACACACATCAGCATATGGACACACAGACACAGGAACACATCCTATTGGTTCTATTATAGTTCTCTGGGGAACTTTAACAAATACAAATCCTCAAGCCAGAAGTTTGAGAACTGATGCCCTAGAGAAACTTTCACGCATGTGCTTCGACATGTACATTCTCTAGATATACAGAATGCTCCTTGAAGTATTGCTTGTATTAGCAAACAATGAGAATCATCCAAGTAACATGATAGTAATGAACATGAATAAATAATATGTGGGAAAACTCACAAAATGGATATCACAGAGCAGTGTAAATGAATATACTACAGCTGCATATAAAAATATAGATAAAATGTAGAAACACTATATTGAGGAAAAAAATAAGATTCAGATTACCATATACATTATGATATATCCTAATGAAGTAAAAATAATACATTCAGATATACTATGTATATATAATTATATATGTGAATACATATATGTGATATAAAACTACGTTTAGCAAAACAGTAATGTTCAAAATATTCAGGTTGATTGATTGTCTCTAGGTACAAAGTAGGGGAATGGGTCAAACAGGTAAGTGATTTCTATCCTGTAAATGATTATATCTATTGGTTAGCTATTGTGAACAAACTACTTTCAATTTCAGTGGCTTACATGATAATTAGTTTTTGGGGGGGAGTTGTTTATGATCTGTAAGTCAGCTGGGCCACTCAGCTTCAGGCTATGGTAGTTGGGGCAGCTCTGCTTCCCAATTCAGGTCTGTAAGAGCAATTCTGTCCTACACAGGTATGTTCTGGGACTGAGTCTGAAGGCATAGTAACTACTCAATGGTAGATTTTAACATTGAGGAAACACAGGGCATCAAGCTCTACAGTAACCCCACATTGCAAGCCTTGGCATGCTTGATATTGGTTAATATTCATTGGTCAAAACAAGTCAAATGCACAAACAGAAATTCTAGGGGTGGGAAAGTACACTATTTCCAGGGAAGTAAGGAAATGAGAAAAAAATATTTTGGAAGAGTCATATAATTTACCAAAATAATTTTGTTCTAAATATAGGTAGAGTTTTCTCAGCTATTCAATTTTTATTATTTATAAATTACATAAATGTCTCATAGTTTCTCTCTTATATAGCAAATATTTCATACTAAAATTAAATAGAAATCTGAACAAGAAAAAGCACCATTTGAGAGGCTAAAGATGTTGGATTTTATTGTTTAATCAGAAATTGTGTAACTATTCATAACATTTATAAATGTATATTGATCTCATTTCTTTTTTAGAATAAAACTAAAAATATTTTCAAGTGTATATTTTATTAACTCATGTTCAAAGTATTTTAATAATCCATTTTGTAGCAAAGATAAATAAGCAAGGAAAAAAAATTATTAATAAAATAAAATACATGCTATTATTCTCATTAAAATTACTTTCAATTATCAGGAAAATATAGTTTATAGAGTAACCCAGCTAAACATTATGAGTTTGCAGGATTTGGTAGTTATTATATCAGCATTTGGGATTCAAAACACTATGTTGTATATTGATTGCACATCCCTATGTGCTAAGTGCATATTCAAATTTTGTTCATCTCTTCATGGATACCTCTTTTAATCATTTTTATCATAAATGTGTATTTTTTTTTTTTGCTGTTTCTCCCTTTTCAAACCTTCTCGATTGTTCTCTGCTTTCTAATTTAACTGTAATTTCATGGATACATGGAGGCTGCCTCTCCTAGGCCTCTCAATTCCAATCTTTCTTTCTATAGAGAATATTTTTTAGCTAACTGTGCTTTACATCTACCTTTATTTGTCACTAAGTCCTCTGAAAATTCTTTTTACAGTTTATGAAAAGTATAAAAATAGTCATCAAGTTTGGAACAAACAAATTTATAGTTTGCAAATAATAAGCATTATATTTAGAAACATAGTATTTCCTATAATGGTTTCATTACACATATTACATACATGCTCTTCATGTGCATTCTTGTCATTTTTCAGACTTTAGTACATAACTACAGAAACATAAGAGCTTGTAACTATTGGCAGGGCACCATGGCACATGTCTGTTGTCCCAGCACATTGGGAGGTCAAGGTGAGCAGATTACTTGAGCTCAGAAGTTTGAGACTAGCCTGGACAACATAGTGAAACCTCATCTCTACAAAAAATACAAAAATTAGCCTAACAAAGTGGGACTTGCTTTAGTCACAGCTACTTGGAGGCCAAGATGGGAGGACTGCTTAAGCCCAGGAGGTGGAGGTTGCAGTGAGCTGTGATCGTGCCACTGCACTCCAGCCTGGTCAGAGTGAGACTCTGTCCCAAACAAAACAAACCAAAACAAAAACCTGTTTCTATTGAAAATGACTTTAGTTTTGAAAATCAAACATATTACAGGTGCCGGATTGATGTTAATCACTTTTTTAAAAAAGAAATATAGTGAAGTGTTTTTATGAGAGAGGCGTGGAACAGGAGGACTCAATGCTTCTTACATCACTAAGTCGGAAGTGGAAAGCATAGAAGTAAGAAGACTTGGTTGGTTTCTCATTCTGGCTCTGCATAAATGTTCCTACATGACCTTGGATAGGTCATGTGATATTTACATTTCCATCTCTGAAATTTATTGTCTTTATTTGGAAATATGGATAATAAATTCTGGTCAATATACTCTTAATGATTGTTTTGTAGATGTAGTAAAAGACTTCTTACGAAGCAAATTTTTAATTCTTTGTACCCTTCAAATTTGGGATTTTTTAAAGATTCTCTTGTTGTCTCTAGTTAAGTCTTCTGTTTTGTTTTGTTTTACTTGCCAAATGAGTAGTTCCTCTCCTAGGAAATCTTCAGTAAAAGGTAATAGATTTTTATGAGCTGAAGAGAAGTCAGAGTATAAGTTATTATGTAGAATAGTTTATCACTATTTCTGTAAGTAGTGGAAAAAAGTAAATTACTATTGCTATATTGTAGTCTCATTGACCTGTGTCCATCTACTCAATAGAACTATTTGAAGTTATAAAAAGGCTGTTAGTCACAATGTTCTTGGTTATCATAGAATATGTATTAATTTCATGCAGCAGAATTACATATAACCAAAATCTAATAAAATTAAGTTCAAATATCTTCTTGCATTATATTTGTATAAGATACAACTTTGGTTTCACTGAGTCATAAAATGATTACATTAGAAAAACTCACACTTAGAATTTAGATTACATAAAAATATTAAGGCATATGTGAGATACATTTAGTGTACAATTTGTGAAAACCCTCCAATGTTTATGAACTAAAATAAAAGGGCTGCTTTCACGCAAGTTTCTTTAAATTCTTAGCCTTGATACAGCACTTCTGGCTGAGTGAGGACTGAGGGTAGAAAATGATGGCACTGGGACAGAGCAAAGTAAAGTAAGTACAAGTCCACACAGAGAATGGTGTTGGTTGGTTTCCTGAAATAAACAGTGATCACATCTAGTGCTCCTGCCTTCACTCCAAAATGCTGTGTTCTTCCTTTGTGTAGAAATCTAGAGTCAACCAAGAATCACAAACAAAAGGAACTGAGATGACAGCACTATATACAGCTATTGTGGATTCTAGTGAAGTGTGAGAGAGAGAGAGTTGAACCTTAAGGAAAGAACAGCCGCTGCCTGAGTAGTTCAGAAAAGTTCAGTGAGATCACAGAGGGAGACCCAATTCAAGAAAGAAATAGAGAAACGCAGAAACCTGAAAAATATTTGCATGATAGCCAAGAAAGCTCAAGTAATATTTGTAATAATTTTGCAATGAGTTTTCCTACGGAGGGACTCTAGACATCTCCTTTAAATGCCCCAAATAGTGGAGCTCAAAAGGAGAATGATGTAAAGCACAGCACAGAAAAAGAATAAACCTCCAGACTAAGGCCTCCCATGCTTTGCACCAGAACTATTGTCTCTTGGATGGATGCATTGTGTAGAGCTCCAGGGTCACCTGGGCCAGTTGCTCATGCACCTTCAAATGAATCATTTTTTCTTTTACCTTTACTTGACTCATAACAATTGTACATATTTATGGGCTACAGAGTGATACTGCAATAAATAAGTATAAAGAAGTAAGGAAATCAGGGTATTTAGCATATTCATCATCTCAAACATTTATCATTTCTTTGTGTTGGGAATGTTCAAAATCCTCTCTTCCAGATTTTTGCAACTATATACCAAATTATTGTTAATCATAGTCATCTTGCAGTGCTATAGAGCACAAGAACTGATTCCGCTAGTCTAGCCATAATTTGGTATCAGTTGACCAACTTCTTTCCATCATCTCCCTCCCCTTCTCAGCCTCTAATAGCCATAATTCTGCTCTTTATTTCTATGAGCTTAACATTTTTTAGCTCCCACATATGACTGAGAACATGTACCATTTGTTTTTCGGTGCCTGACTTATTTCATTTCACATAATTTCTCCAGACTTATACATGTTGCTGTGAGTAATAGGATTTCATTCTTTTTGTGGCTGTATAGTATTCCATTGTGCATATACACATTTTATCTATTCATCTATTGGTGGACATTTAGGTTGATTCCATATCTTAGATATTGTGAATAGTGATGCATTAAGCATACGAGCACACTTATCCTTTTAATATACTGCTTTTTCTTCCTTTGAATAAATACCTAGTAGTGGGATTGCTGCATTTTATGGCAGTTCTATTTTTAGTTTATTTGAGAAACCTCCATGCTGTTTTCCACAAGGGCGTACTAATTTACATTCACATTGACAGTGTATAAATTTCCTTTTCTCTGCATTTTCACTAGCATTTTTATTTTTTTCTTTTTGATAATGGCCATTCTAACTAGGGGGAGACAATATCTCATTGTGGTTCCGATTTGCATCTCCCTGAGGATTAGTGATACTGAGCATCTTTTCACATGCTATCAGGTCATTTCTATGTCTTCTTTTAAAATACGTCCATTTATATCTTTCCCCACTTTTTAGTAGGATTCCTTGCAGGTTTTGTTGCTGCTGTTGAGTCGTTTGAATCCCTTGTATGTTCCAGATATTAGTCCATTGTTGTATAAATAGATTGAAAATATTTTCTTCCATTCAAAAGGTTGTCTCTTCACTCTGTTGATTGTTTCCTTTGCTGCGCAGAAGCTTTTAGTTTGATATGGACACACTTGTCTACTTTTTTGTCATCTGTGCTTTTTAAGTCTTACCTACAAAATCTTTGCATTGAATAATGTTCTGACGCATTTCCCTTACGTTTCTTCTAACAGTTTTATAGGTTTAGGTCTTATATTTAAGTCTTTAATCCATTTTGAGTTGATTTTTATATGTGGTGAGAGATCAAAATCTAGTTTTATTCTTCACAAACGGATATTGTTTTCCCAGCACTCTTTGTTGAAGAGGGTCTCCTTTCCCTGTTGTATGTTCTAGGCACCTTTGTTGAAAATCAGTTGGCTGTAAATATGTGGATTTATTTCTGGATTCTGTATTCTGTTTCATTTTTCCATGTGTCTGTTTGTACACCAATATCAAGCTGTCATGGTTACTACAGCACTGTAGTGTATTTTGCAGTCAGGTAGTACGATGTCTTCAGCTTCACTCTTTTTGATAAGCATTACTTGGGATACTTAGACTCTTTGTGGTCCTCTGCAAATTTAAGGATTTTTTTTTTCTGTTTCTGTGAATAATGTAATCCGTATTTTGATATAGATTGCATTAAATCTGTATGTCACTTTGGGTAGTATGGGCATTTTAACAATATTAATTCTTCCCATCCATGAGCATAAGACATCTTTCCATCTTTTTGTATGTCCTGTTCAATTTCTTTCATCAGTGTATTACAGTTTCCATCGTAAAGATTTTTTACGTCCTTGGTTAAATTTATTCTTAAGTGTCTTATTCATTTTTTTTTGTCTCTATTGTATATGAGATTGCTTCCTTGATTTCTTTTTCAACTGGTTTATTATTGGTGTATTGAAATGCTGCTGAGGTGGACATGACTTGCTCAAGAAGCTAAGGGTAAGTGTGGCAGGCAGGTGGAAGGTTGAGTGGGGAAGGTTAAAAATAAAGGTCTGAGAAGTATGAGAGGCCAAAGCATATAAGATCTTCCTATCTGTTGCTGGTAAGATATTTGGAATTTAGTCTGAGTGCTAAGATATTTCAAGACAAAGGAGATTTATTTATTCATCTCAAAGTTGATTGCAATGTGCTAGACAACTCAACACAGCATCCTCCTGTGTTTCTCAAACACACCAAGCATGCTTCTCTCAGAACATCTAGGCACTCTCTGCCTCTGCTACTAGGATATTCCCATGGCTTTCTCCATGACTTCAGTTAAGACCTTTTCTCTAACTTCACCTTATCATGGAGGGTGGGCATCTCTTATAACCCCTTTAAAAGTACATCTTCTCAATATTTTCCCTTTCCCTGTTATCCTTCCCTGCTTTATTTTTATCCATAGCACTTACCACCATCTAAGGAATTATATAGCACTTATTTACTGTCTCTGTCCCTGCCAATTGAATGTAATAGACAGAAGGGTAGGGACATTTTTAATTTGCTGCTATTTCCCCAATGCCTAGTATGGTGATTTGCACAAAAGGACTCTCAATAAATAGCTGTTGAATCAATGATTCAATGGATGAAACACAATTTTGAATTCTCTAAACTCCTGTTTTAAATAGATAATTTAAATACTTCTTCAGGTTTTATAAATATAAATAAAAGTACATGCCAATGTATTGTATGTGCCATTTGCCACTGGACATTTAATTTGAATATTTATTTTCTTACAGAAGCTTTATTTCATAAAATGGTAAATATTTGCTTTTGAATTTTGCCTGAGTTATTATACAAATGAAATATCTGACTTTGCTGAAAGACATTACCACATAACCTTGGGAACATAGCATATCCCGAACCTCATAATACTTTTTAGGATAGATGCATGGCATACATAAATTTAGTGATTAAACAATTTGCTCCCATAAAATAAATTGTTAAAATCATATATCTTATCTTCTTCTACTAGTGAAACGTCAAATACATCGAGTCTTTTGATCTTCATAATAGAGTATTTCACAAATCGTGTTAGTGAACAAATTCCAAGCATTAAGTCTGAATTGCACTGGTAGCTTCCAGACTGGTCTTCATTCTAATGCTTTTGCCTTCTATAATTTATTTTCAGTACAGAAGCCTGAAGAATCCTGTTTATGCCACTTGTCTGCTCAAAACTCTCCAATAGTTTCTCATTTCTCACAGTAAGAATTAAAAACCCTAACAATGAAATAAGGCATTTCCCAATTGCCTACCATCCACTGAGTTACCACTCTGACTGTTGCTCCATCTACTCATCTCAGTTTCCCTACTCTAGCCACATAAGGTTTTGCACTTGCTTTCTTTATTCCTAGAATGTTCTTTCCCAGAAAAAAACCATGACCAGGCCCCTTCCCTCTCTTTAGGCCTTTATAGAAAGACACACCAAGGAAGGGAGGCCTATCTGAATTCCAATTTCGTCCTTAACACTATGCCCCTTACCTACTTTGGTTTTTTCTTAAGAAAACTTATCCTTATTAATATGATTTGGCTGTGTGTCCCCACCCAAATATCATCTTGAACTGTACTCCCATAATTCCCACATGTTGTTGGAGGGACGTGGTGAGAGATAATTTGCATCATGGGGGCAGTTTCCCCCATACTGTTCTAATGGTAGTAAATAAGTCTCATCATATCTGGTACTTTTATTAGGGGTTTCCGCTTTTGCATCTTCTCTTGCCACTGCCATGTAAGGAGTGCCATTCACCTCCCATCATGGTTCTGAGGCCTCCTTAGTCATATGGAACTGTAAGTCCAATTAAACCTCTTTTTCTTCCCAGTCTCAGGTTTGTCTTTATCAGCAGTGTGAAAACTAATACTAATACATTAATGTACTAGGCATTTTACCGGTTTTTCTTGTTTATTGTCTGCTTTCCTCAAGATCTCACAGTTTTGTGGGCTTCTGCTTTACCTACTTCTTTATTCTTTGGTACATCCAAAGAAAATAAATGCCTTTAACTTAGGTTCAATTTTCTGCCTGAATTCGGTTCTTACAGAAAAATATTTTTTACTAAAAGCCTCAAGATTACCCTCTTGCAGAGTTTTAAATTGCCTTGTCTCTGGGCCAAGAATTGTGAAGACCCAACTGCTATACCTATCTCTCACAAGGCTCTAGGAGATGCATCGTTTTCATTCAGACCAGGATCCAGGGCTTGTGACAGCTTCAGAGGCAAGAGCTCTCCATTTCCAAACCCCTTGTCTGTTTCTTATCCTGTGTGCACGTGGTCTATAGAGCAAGAAAGCCACCCTACTGAGAATGATTTTTTAACCATGTACTCCAGGCTTTCTTTACACCCAACCTTGGCCCTGCACGTCACTGAGTATGCTTATACAGCTGAGAAAATTCTACAACTCAACTTCTTGTCTGTTGCTTGGGTATCTTCCAATAGATGCTGTGCTATAGATTACTGTATTTTTTAATTTATGAATTTATTCCATTTTTTAAAGATTCACTACAAAAAATAGGACAAATATAAAAATACATATGTCTCTGCACATTTTTGCCTTTTTTTCTTTGGACTAAATATTGAGAATTAGAAGGCAGTATGTTCAAAGATCATTTTTTCCACCTCGTCTTCACCAACATAGAATTGCTTTTACTGAATTAACAGTGGTATTATTATTCCTCCCTATAAAAATTATATGACACAGTCTTATGGGCATTATTGAAAGGTTGTTGTTGAGGCCATTGCTCAATAGATTTTAAATAAATGTATCATATACTCTTAAAATGGAGTCAGGGTGAAATGCTTTCAGGCCTTACTAGCAAAAGTCATTATTCAGCACTGACAGCCTGAGAGCATTTCTTTTAATGACAATGAGAAGCATATAGCTGACTAGGTCTCCTTCTTTTTGTAGACTGCTATGACACTTAGGCTCAAATTTGAAGACCTCCTTTGGTAATTTACAAAACTATTGGCTTTTATTAATTAATGAATATCCATAAAGTAGAAAATATTTAAGGCATATTATATGCATTTTAAGTATTTATCTGACTCCTGGCTTTACCTTATTTTACATGTCCTATGCTTTCCTTTACAGCAATTATTTTTTAAAAAAAATACACATATTGTCAAGCCTTCTAAATTTCTTTGGAAAATAACTGATACAAAATATAAAATTCACAAGTTGTACAATGTTCTAGAAATATACAACTGAATGAATAAACTCTGCCCCCAAAGTATAGTAGGTTACACAAATTTAGAACCAATTAATTATAATATTTTTATAAGTATTGTAATATATAAAAACACAGGATATAGTTATGGGACAAGGAAGAATGTAACTAATTTTCTAGGCCTAGAAGGTGGTTATGAAGGTGGTCTTTAAAATGATGAACACATCTGAACAAAATCTATGCCTATGAGTAGGTGTTCACAATGTAAAAATAGGAGATGAAAAATAATGAATGTCCAGAATGTGGACATTATGTTATATTCAGAGATTTTTAAGTAACTTGCATTCAGGAAGAGAAGATTAATAGAACAATTAGTCTAAATAGATAAGCAATAGTCAAATAATAAAAGGCCTTTCCTGCAGTCCTGAGGAGTTTTAATATGCAGGCCAAGAGGAAAGATTAAAGAATTTTAAGTGGAGTTAGAAAAATAGTCATATATTAATTTTAGAATAATTCCAGGGGCATGATGAAGACGTGGTTTGTGGCAGGAAGAGGGCAGGAATTATGTTAAAGAATTGATAACAATTTATCTTACAGCTTTGCACTTAGTTTTTGAACTTAATTATTTTAATATCTGTGCTTTGTATAATCACACTTATTTTGAGATATTGGTAAATGATTCTCAAGGCAGTCTCAGTCTCCCACTTGTCTTTTTCATTTAACTAAAGGATTTTTCCAAGTCTAACTAGTAACAAATGGGGATGTGCCCTTCTTGCAGTGAAAAACTCCCCCTGTGATGTTTCTACTTCTCTACCTTCTTTGACCTCTGAACTGAATTTGTAAAAATCTTGAATTGCAAAATTTGTCAATATACTCATTTCTGCATTTCAGAAATACATGGTAATCAAAATATGTGAGCGTGATGCTGAGTTCAAGTCTTAGGAGGATTGATTTGATGATACATTCTAGGTCAACAGAGGCAGGACATATTTTTCATCATCTGTAGTCTCTGACTAAATATCGAATGCAATCCTTTCTTCATAATCTCTGCTTTGGTACTAAGAGTTGTTGCACAAACCTGCAACAAGACAAGGACAGTGAAGAGAATTGTTTCTCATAAACTTGTGTAGGTTCTAAGTAAAACTCAGATCAGTATTTTTCAAATAATTATTCTCTAGATAGCATTTGGAAGGTGAAAATGGAAAAACCTGTTCATTGCATGTTTGAGAGGAAGCATTCAATATTAAGGCTCAGATTGTTTCAGTTATTGCATACCTGACAAAGCCACACTCTTTGGAGGCCCTAGGATGAGGGAGAGCAGGATATCGCTATGGTTCTGGAAGCAATAGTGTCTCTTTTTCTGGTATAAAAATGGCTGTTTTTCATCAATGGCAAAATTATAGAATATTATAGTGAAAATTTGAATACTTTTTTTTTTTTTTGAGACAGAGTCTTGCTCTATCACCAGGCTGGAGTGAGTGGTGCAATTCTGGCTCACTGCAACCTCTGCCTCCAGGGTTCAACAGATTCTCCTGCTTCAGCCTCCCGAGTAGCTGGGACTACAGGTGTGTACCATCATGCCCAGCTAATTTTTGTATTTTTAGTAGGGGTTTCACCATGTTGGCCAGAATGCTCTCGATCTCCTGACCTCATGATGCCCCCGCCTTGGCCTACAAAAGTCCTGGGATTACAGGCATGAGCCACTGCACTGGGCCGATTTGAATACATTTAAAACTAGCATGGTGAAAGTAAACTCATGTCATGTATCACAGAATTCTAGAATCTCAAGCCTGGAAGAGGCTTTAAATCCATTTAATCTAATCACAGATCTCTCATTTTAATTATTTCTACTAACATTCTATTGATTTTATGATTTCATCATGCAGCCTCTGTTTAAAACTTCTAGTAACAGAGAACACAGTTCATTTGGTGCCAAGTAGCTCTACTAGAAACTCTCTTTTATTGAGATGTTTTTCTTTGATATAAGGGATATCATCCTTGGCGTTATTCAGAATTCAAATAATTCCTCTTTTACTCAGTAGCCTTTAGAGTACAGGGGGAAAGCTGTCATGTCCTAGAAAAACAGTCCATTCATCTCCTTTATCATCAAATATTATTCTTCATGCCATTTCCATTTTACAAGTACACCGAGTTCTAAGCAACTGAACATCCACAATATCCTAACTCATAACTGGCCTATTAATTTGAATAAGGCATATATTTTCATTTTCTATTCTAATCTTGTATCTATTCCTTCAAATCTTGGTAATAAAATATAAAATCATATGTATTTTCACACACTGAAATATGAGATTCACTTGGTTTTCATTCCCTGAGGCAACAGATACTCCTTCTTATCTCTTGACTAATTATTTCTCATATTTCACTTTCAAATTGTTATTTTCCTTTCCCTGACAGACACTATTTTCCTAATAACCAGCCTCATATTCAGGTTGAATTTCTATTGATAAGATCAGGTTGTTTCAGGACAAGTAAGACTGTCTCTAATATTCTAAACTATATTGTATTCCTACCCAGAATCAAGTCACTTTTCAGAAATCCAAATTTATTAATTTAAACCATCTTTAAATCCAGCTGTGTAAATCCGGCCTTTCATCTCTGAAAGTATAAATAAAAGAAAGAAGCAGTGATAACGATACATGCATAACCAAGTCCTTGAATTTTCTGACAAATATTTTATAATCACTAAAATACTTTATTGGTCTTTCTGGAAGAACCATCTGTTCCACCATAAATTCAGTGGGGGACCAACAGTCATGACCCTAGCAGATTCTCCATCACATTTCTAATAAACTCCAGAAAAGTGCACAGATTTCATTTGAATTTTACATGTCTCTATAGATCAGATATACTTTACCAGGACTGTCCTATTCACCAAGGAATTGATAATCCTGAGGCAGGCATATTGTTTTCCGTGTGAATTCCTTATCCAGAGTTTTACAAGATTAAGCACATAGGATTGTTTAGGTATACAAATCTACTGCCCAATAGCTCTTAGTTGTTCTGGAAATAAGATAAACTAGAACATTAGGAAAAATCTGAACTTTTAGGTTCTAATCACATTTTCGCCATTTTAAAAAGCCTTGTTGTTTCTGAAATATACTTAGTCTTTCTGAACCTTTCTGTTGCTTGTGAAACATACTTAGATTTTTAGTATGCTCATCAATTAAAGGAAATAATGGTATCTCCCTACTGTGACTCTATAGGGTAGATGAAACTAAGGCTGTTTGTCAAAATACAACCCGTAACACAGTTGTGGGCACTAAGAGATAAAATTTGTCCATCTTCATATAATAGTCTTTTAAAAATTGTCACTTGCCTTTGAAGAAATTTTTCAAAAGAAGTAACCCAAAGACAGTAAATCTTGTTTAAGGAGGATGACTGCTATTGTTTTCAAATTCCGAGAAGTCAGTCCTTTCTTGCAGAAAAGGTGGGATTTTATGAGCAGAATAAATGTGAACCCCACTGTGCAATCACTCTAAGTAAGGACTAAATTACTGGCTATGCAACAGTTAGCTACGGCAAAAACTGGAATTAGAAATTAGATGCACATCATCTGAAGCTATGGATTAGCACGGTATGTGATGAGCTCAGTGACTGGGGGTGCTACCCACTCCAGCTATGTACAAGATTTACCCTGAGCCCAGCAATAGCTGCCTATAGCACTGTTGGAGGGTGTAATCTCTGGAAAATAAGATAGCTGAAAGATGAAACCATAAGGAAATGCATGTGGGTGGATATAGAAATATAAAGAACACATTTTAAAAGATATCAAAGAAATAAAGTCATAGATACAAAATAATGAAGTGTCAAGAAAGTAATGAGGAAGCTTAAAATGCTATTGCAACATTCAGAGAAAAAGATGAAGAAACCCAGGGTGCACAATAAGCAGCACAAAGACCAAATAGTACCTGACTATAGAATTATTATCATATATTTACTGAAGAGAAACTGGTATTCAAAAATAAACTTGTATTTGTAAATCATATCCAAAGCACGTCAATGTTGATTTTCTGTTCAATATATCACATTATACATGATGATATTACCTTTTATTGATGCATAACAATGTACATAGTTTTGGGGTACATATAATAATTGGATACACTCATATAATTTGTAAACATCAAATCAATGTACTTAGGATATCTATCACCTAATATTTGCCTTGTCTTTCTGCTGGAACTATTCAAATTCTTCTCTTCTGGCTAGTTTGAAATATGCAACAGATCACTGTACAGTATAGTTACTGCAGCAGTCTATCACTAGGTCTTATTACTTTTAGCAAACTATATATTTGTACCCATTAATCAACTTCTCTTCAACCTCCCTTTACCTCTCCCCTTCCCAGGACTCTCTGGGAATGACCAATCTACTCTCTGTAATTATGAGAGTCATTTTTTAGCTTTCATATGGGTAAGAAAATGTGTTTGGCTTTAACATAAGGCAGCGAGAACATGTACCAGGCTATTGCACTTAAGATAATGACTCCTAATTCCATCCATGTTGCTGCAAATGACAGAATTTCATTTTTTTATAGCTAAATTATATTCCATTGTGTGTGTGTGTGTGTGTGTGTGTGTGTGTGTGTATATATATGGCAAATTGTATATATATATACACACACAACAGAGTATGTATGTGTGTATGTATGTGTGTATACACACACACACACACACACACACACACACACATATCACATTTTCTTTATCCATTTATCTATTGATGAACACTTAGGTTGCTTCCACATTTTGGCTTTTGTGAACAGTGTTGCAGTAAACATGAAAGTGTAGTTGCCTCTGATATACTGATTTCCGTTCTTTTGATTATATACCCAGTAGTGGAATTGCTGAATCATATGTAGCTCTGTTTTTGTTGAGGTACCTCCATGCTGTTTTAACTCCACTTCCTCCCCTGCAACACACACATATATTTTGACTTTTCACTGTCTTAGTTTACATATTTTATATTATTTATCTCTTAGCAGGTTTCTGTAATTATTATTGTTTTTTATTGAATTGTCTTTTGGGCTTCATACTAGAGTTATCAGTGAATTATGCACCACAATTACAGTACTAGAGTATTCTGGGTTTGTCCATGCACTTAATTGTAACAGTGAGTTTCATACTTTCCAGTATTTTTGTTTGTTTCTCGCACATTTTTTTTCAGAGTGAGGAACTCTCTTTAGCATTTCTTGTAAGACCTATCTGGTGGTGTTGAACTCTTTTCAGCTCTTGTTTGTCTGGGAAAGAATTTTTCTATTTCTTAGTTGAAGGACAACTCTGTAGAATACAGTATTCTTGGATGGTGATTTATTTTTTCTTTCAGCACTTTAGTAGAAATGTCATTTTACTCTCTCCTGGCCTGTATGGTTTCTGTTGAGAAGTCTGTTGTGAGGTGGCTTGGAGCTCCTTTTTATTTTGCTTCTTTTCTTTTTCTGTTTTTTGTGATTCACTCTTTGTCTTTGACTTTTGAGAGTTTGATTATCATATGTCTTGGGGTAGTCTTGTTTATGTCAAATCTGTATGATGTTGTTTGCCTTTGTGTGCCTGGATATAACTTACGTGTATACACACACACATACACAGAAGTTTTCTAGTGTGTATATGTGTACACAAGTTTGAAAAAGTATTGTTTTTTTTTTAAATAAGCTTTCTACCCCTTGCTGTTGTTCAACTTTCTCATGAACATGAATAATTCTTAAATTTAGTCTTCTGAGGTACTCTTCTATATCTTTTAGGTGATCCTTTTTGATTTTTAGTCTTTCTCCTCCTCTGTATATTTTTAAATATCCTATGTTTGTGTCCATTGACTCTTTTATCACTTGATCATTCTGCTGTTGAGAGCCTTCAGTGAATTTTTCAGTTCAGCTTATATATTTCTCAGCTCTAAGATTTCTGTGTGATTTTAAATTATTTTAATCTCTGTTAAATTTCTCCGCTATATTTCTGAAGTTTTTTTCTGTGTTATCTTGCAGGTCACTGAGTTTTCTTGAAACACCATTTTGAATTCTTGGTCAGAGAGCTCACATATTGCCATCTCATTACAGTCACTTATTAGTTTCCTGTTTGCTGTTATTTCTTGTAGACATACAAGTATGCCTTTCCACTGAAAGATTTATTTATTTATTTCAATCTTCTCTGTCTTGCTTATTGTGATTTTTATTGGATATATTTCCTTAGAGATTTTTACTACTAAAAAGGTCATTGCCTCTTTTTCAGCTCTAGCTGGAAGCCTTAAGCCCAGATTTGCCTTGGCTCTCGTAAAAGCTCAAAGTGCTAGCTTTCCCAAGTGGGGAAGGTACCAAAGGGGATATATTGGCAGGGTAGGAAGGCTGGCTAGGGTTTTGTGTTCTGGAGACCTATGGGAAGAACCTCCTACCATGTGTTGTTGCTGTACAGCCATTCTGATTTAGTATCTCCTTAGCCAAATTACAGATTACATTTTTCAGGGCTGAGAATGACAATCCTACCGCTGTCCTTTCTCCCTGGCTGTCCTCAGTGATACTTATCCCTTTTGGCACTTGTAATGCTTCCTTTGAGTAAAAACAGAAACATGTCTCCTGCCAGGCTACCCAATAGGGTGGGGAAGCTGGTTGTCCATTTTGATCTCAGTTTTGCCAGTGCAGAAAGAGTGAATAGGGAAAAAATTTTTTTCTCTTCACCTGGATCTGGGTAGAATGAGGGGACTGGCATTGCAGATGTGGAAGTCCTATTGTCTTACCATTTTGAAGTTATTAATATTAGACTTCTTTGTGGCAACAGGAAGTGTGTCATCTTCTTATTTGAGTATGGGGATATATCTGCTCATGAACTTGGAACTGTATATTTGTTTTTGGCTTTCTGTTGGGGAAGTGAAGCCAGCTTCTATCTATGTCACAATTTTGGGACTGGGAGTCTCCTATAGTTGTATTGCTTTAATCATATTTTCTTTTTTCTTTGAATCCTAGCTAAGAAATTCTAAATATGTTTCATCTAAAGTAGAAAAATATGAATTTGAATGATCTCTACTGATAACTGAAATGGTATGTCAATGTGGATCAGATCATCTCAGAATGATTATACCTACAGCTCTACTTCTGTGTTATAATTAGTATCCCTAAAAGTAACAATTTAAAATGCACTTTGAAAGCCATAAAATATTACTCAAATATAATACTCATCCTTGATATATTAGGATTGACATATTTGGGAACATATAGCATGCATGCCAATGATAAGCTTCTTCATTTAAATCTCTATTCAAAGTTTCTATCAATTGACTTAAAAACTGTATTTATATTAACATTACTTGAGGCTCTTAATAGTGACCCATTCATGACAGAAAAATGCACAGTAAAATTATGTTATAATACTTTTTAATTTATATTTTGTGTATATAAAGTGATGTTTAATAAAATGTAAAAATTAAACCAAAAAGAAAAATATGATTTCTAAACAAAAAATTGTATTTCAAAGTTCAGAAAGACTTCAAAGAAAACATTATTTTAAATAACATTAAAAAATGATTGAATTTCCTTTAAGTGATTACTTAAAGAAAAATGTCACTTACTAATATGTTTTCAGATTTAACACAATGGTTTCTGTATTTAGATTTTACAGTTCTATATTCAGGTTTTCTCCTTATACAGTCTCTGGGTAATTACCAATGCCCATTGATACAGTCATTAGCTTGGAAATTTTAATATTAATCAAATGTTAAGCTGGAGTGATGACTTTCTAAACTTTACATTCATGGAGAAAAATCTCTTCATTTCCACCCTTCCCAAAATGATGTTGGTTAAACTACATCAAATGCCTAACTTCAATACATCAAAATTTAATAAAAATATAGATAAACAAAGCATCATGCTCTAACATTTTATAAATAAAAATATATTTGATTTATAACTATTTTATACAAATTGAATATAATTATACAAGAAAAATTAATAGCCAGGTAATTAACAAAATTAAAAATACAACAGGTCTACATATAGAATAATGGTTAAAGAAAATAATTGAACAAATATAAATGAAACCATCTTATCTGCCTACCAAAATAACAAATAAAAGTCATTTTGAATTATTTCTCTTTATTGTTGAATTGTTGCATTTTTCATAAAGATATTTGAAATAAGAAAGAAAACAATGGAAACACTTGTTTTCCCATTACCTACTTTTGAGACTTCTGAGTTTTATAATAGACTTTTTATTAATAACTAAATATATTTTGTGTAGCTCATACACATTTACTACGTCTTCAAATCCTGAACAACATTTCTTGGTGCAAACAAATAATTGAATGTCACTGAAAAATACAATAAGATTACTTAAAGGAAAATGTCACTTACTAATATGTTTTTAGATTTAACACAGTGGTTTCTCTATTTAGATTTTACAGTTCTATATTCTGGTTTTTTTTCCTCACACAGTCTCTGGGTATTTACCAATGGCACTATAGTCATTAGCTTGGAAAAAAAAGTGCCTTTCTCACTGAATGGACCATGTTTATAAGGTTTGAAATTACTTAATTCACTTAAAGGACACTAAATTATGGCTGATGTTGCTTTATTGAAATTAAACTTAATTGTACAACTTTCATGAAGATATCTACAAGGCAAATTATGATCTTAATATTTTTATATTACAATTATTTCATCTGCATCTACCACCTTATACACTGTAAAATTATGCCTTGACAATTTTCTTCAAATAATAATGTAAATAATTTATATTATTATATTCAGAGGGTATCTAACACAATACAATGCTGTAGCAGTGTATTTGAGTGTTGAAATCAAAATATTTAATAGATTAGAAGCTTCCCATAGTCAACATTTGATGTCATCATTTTTCTCGACTTGTCAGATTTGGTATAGTGCTTTACATAGGTTGATGGTTAGATATTAACAAACAAGAAAAGACATATTTAGTGAGAAAACTTTTTGTTTTCAGCATGACTATTTCCCCTACATTAAAAGATACATAGATGGAAAAAAATCTATTTTGCTGCCCAAGGAAATATAGCCCTAAGTCTAATATTCTCTTTGTATTTTAATATAATAATTACATACCTAGATAATTCTTGTAAGATTTTTTCAGCCTGGTAAAATATGTCGAGAACACTGTTACATCAAAATTTAGGTATCTTTTAGATTAGAGGTCTTACACAGTATATAGAAGGTGATTTAAGTTGTTACTTTCTATGTAAATTTAAAAAGTTAAAATTATGTGTAAAATAAATACACATAATTTTAATTTATATTTTAGATGCAAATGACTTTTTATCTTTTTAAAGTGTGATTTATTGTATTTTGTACTCAAACAGCAAATTTTTTTTTAATTTGGAAATATAGCTTATGAAATATTTAATGTGAAGACATTTAAAATATGGCCTTTAAAAAATCCCTTATAGGTTTTTCTATAAATATTTTATGGTGTTTTAAAACTAATAAAGAATGAAAGGAACAAATATTAGAGGAAAAATTCAGTATATCATCAGAGGTCATTCATACCAGTAGCGTATCAATTCTATGAAGTAGGTTTGGTTTTGTTCTGTGCATTCAGGACTATATTAGCATTTTCATCCCTTGTAGGAGTGAGGGAAGAAATGCTTCCTCCAAATCTGTTTTTATTCCCGAGGCTAATGAGCATCTCACTAGAATCACTCAGAATGAATTATTTGTGCCCTCAGCTCTATTCTCTTTCTGCTCGGCTATCTGACACAATGGCAATATGATGTCAATATAAAAGAAAAGCTTAGGAGTCCTACTCTAAGGAGAATACAATATTTCACAAACTCTTGGCCTTAGAAAAACATCTGTTTTCCGGCTCTATCATTATTAAACATGAGATGGCATTAGTAAAAATAGCAATTTTTCCACCACCAACTTTCATGTATACTTACAGCGTCCACATTTCTGTATCTAATGGGATTTTTCAATCAAAAAGATAAGGACTCCTTGTAGGAGAGTTAATTTCACGTCTTGGGATGGTAAAAAATATTTAAGATGAGCCAGAAATATATTTCTGTATCCATAAAACAAAGACACTTTAATAAACATCTGGTACAGTGTTGAAAAAGGTTAAAGGAATCAACGTACATGGTTGCTGTTAAACAACTGGTGTCAATTTGAACACATGTTGGCAGTTTGAACAAATTTGAAAAAGTTGACTCTATAATCGGCCGTGACTTCAAAATATTAGTTGTGAATAGTTTTAATAAAACAATAAAAAATGTTTAATTACTAATTATTTCAATAAATAAATGACAACTCTCTTGTACTGTCTGACATCAAAGAATCACCTCAGTTGAGTTATTTTCAAAAATAGCTTGTGGTCTAATTTATTTATTTATTTATTTTTTTAGACAATCATGTACCTAACTTTTCTCAAGTGCATACAGAAGTGGCCAAGCTGAGGACAGTTCTAAGTAAATCTCTGAATGATCTAACTTATAACTAAGAAATAAAACATTAAAAAACTAACAAAAATTTTACTAAGAAAATAGAGTATCTCACAAATAAGTATAAAATTTAAATAACTGCACTAAAAGCATCTAAATTCATGGCAAATAATTAGGTTTAAAATGGCATTCTCAACAGGTGCTTTGTCAGAAAACAAAAGCATTGTTAAATAATTTCCATGGATAAAAAGAGAAATTATGAAACAGTAGCTTATTTTCAAGATAATAGAATTCCCTTGTAGAAAAGATTACATCACAGATAAGAAAATGTAAGTCTGTTCATACTATCCATAATTCTTGCTCCTTCAAGGTAAACACTGCTACATCTTTCCAGAAATGTGTTTCTGAAGAAATACAAACCAAATAAAAAATGTAAAATAAACAATATATGCTCAAAAATATTGAATTTTTGTTTAAACAATAGTTCTATAATATCTTTCTAAAAGCAAATTAAAATAAAACAGAAGGGAAAAGTATATATTAGCTTGCTGCAAAATAACTGTGGCAGTTACCTTTGCACCAGCCCAAATAGAGTGGAAAAGATCAAGTATAATTTAATAATATATACCAAACTCTACCATCCATTAATACTTATAATCAATATTTCCTCAAGTGAATTTTCGGATTGTTTCTATACATGTTTGTAGCTGTAAATAGATGTAGACATACACATAGAAAATATATATAGATACATAATTTCTTAAATTGTATTAAAATTAGTGATACTCTACATTACTTTACAATAGTATTTTACTAAAAATTACTATCATCTGAATTCACCTAAAAAAGGTATATTAAACTGCAGAAACTTTTGAAGAAGTGCGTTTTTCTTTCACTCCAGTTTATTTTTTAAAATTATGAAAAATTTAAGTAGTTAATATTTTTAAAATTACATGCTTTATCACCTGATAGGATATATTGAAGACATATCATCTTTGCATTATTCATCTCAGAAATCTCTAATTTCAATCAGGAGAAAACATCAGACAAATACAATATGAGAGTCATTTTACAAAATACAGTGGAAGAACTGTCACAGATTGGAGAAGAAAGAGACATGACAATTAAATGCAACAATAGATGCTTGATAGGATTCAGGAACAGAGAATCAACATCAATAAAAAAAACTGGAGAACTCTGATTGAAGTCTACAGTTTAGTTAAGAGTATGGTGCCAATGTTAATTTCTTGTTTTGTTAATTGTATTGTGGTTATGTAAGATGTCAACCTTCGACTAAGAAAGACTGAAGACAATATTCGAACTCGCTGTACTACATTTATAACTCTTATGTAGGTCTGAAATTTTAACAAAATATAAAAGGTTTAAATATATTTTTAAAATCTTAAATTTCACTTTTATAACGTTTCTTCCAACTCTCAGCTCTGAAAGCACATAGAAATTAGAATTGTAAAACTTCTGCTCCTCACCAGATTTTAATAGTAACAATATTTCTCTCCAAGTGTTATGATATATACCAACATAGTGTCCATAGCTCTAATTTTAAATGGCTTTAATGATCTTCATGAGTCGTTTATCCAAAATTTCTTTCACCTGTATTATTTATTTTGATTCATTTTTTGGTTGGAAAAAATATATTGCCACGTATTGTTTTTTGGTTTTTTCAGGAAGGGTTTACAAGTCCTATGCCCTCAAATTCTGTTACATTTGAGATTTATTTGTTGCTGTGAGAGTTGCTTGTTTTCTCTCAAAAGTTTGTTGGCACTCCTCCAGTATTTTCTGGCATTAAGTATTACGCCAATCCTTTTGCCACTGCATCTCAATTTATCATTTGTTTGGGTGTATTTTATTCCCATGTTTTTGCTGCTGCTACTGCTGTTGTGGTTATTAGTTTTTTCAACAAGACCAGTTTTGGGGCTCAGAAAGTGACACCTCAAAATGCAGTCCTCAGATACAGCCTCAGAATCAATAGTTCTTTCTGACCTACTCCTACCTAATGCCCCTCTTTCTCTAGCCCCTCATTCTACCAGCCACCACGCGACTCCTGCATAGGCCAGAGGGATTCTAGTTTGTGAATATCCCTTCCCGATGGAGGCAGTACATAAAAACCAGAACCCATTTTCTCAAAAGCCAACCACAAAACCAAAAAATATTACTCTAATTTTCTCCTTGCCTTCAGTGCAAAAACTGGCCGTAGAGAAATTATCTGACCTACCTTGTTTGACTGTAGATCATAAGATTCCAATCCTGATGGTGTTTGTACCATACCCAGGAGGGAATGCTGCACAGAGAGGTCAAGAAAAACCAAAACAGGTATGCTTTGCTGAGTTTCCCTAGTGAGACAATTAGCACTAGACCATACCTTTTATCCTATCATATTTTTACATGGCTGCCTATATTTTATTGAAGCTAAGCATAAAAATGGATTTTCTCCTGTTTATTTTGGTCTTCATTCTGAAGACTTTTATGTCATGTAAAACTATAATCCTGTACAAATAACTAATCCAAAATCTCAGCTGTTGGATCTCTAAATTATTTTGAGCCACAAAATAATGTGAATTGCAGGGCCTGAATCACATGACAGGCACATGTAGCCATGGATATTGTAAACATTTGTTGATCTCATAGCTTAAGCCCTTTTTCTTACCTGCATTGTTTAGTGAAATGTTGTAAATATTGGAAGAGTACCAAGGAATACTCCTTCCTTATCTACTGTTAACTTACATTATAGATTAACCTTCTTTTTATACATTCTCACACAAAGACTTCATGGCTATCACATTGCTTTAAGGTAGAATGTTAAAAATGGTCTTTTAAAATAGAAAGGAAATCAAAGCCAGTTATAAAGGAAAGTCTCATTGAAAAGAACACTGACTGTAACTAATTAATTTTTGTAACATATAAATCAGCCTCATGATCTTATACCTAGAAAATCCTAAAGACTCCTTAAGTAAACTAGCAGATTGGATAAATAAATTCAGTAAAGTTTAAGGACACAATATCAATATACACAAATCAGTAGCCGAAGCTCCTCAAAGGCCCAAGAGTGGACCTCGTGAGAGGGTCAACTCTCTTCCCAGCACACTACAGTGCATGGCTACAAATGCCAGGAAATATAAAGGAGCCACGCAGTTGAATAGAACCTTATCTACTGGTCATTACTCATAAGTGCTATCTACTGGATGAAAGAATGAACTACAACACCAAAAATACTTCACTAAAATACCCTTCTGTGAAACAAAGGCAAGGAATCAGCCACCAAAAAAAGACCCTGCAAAGAGCTTATTTGCTCTCTGAAAACATCCAGAAGTCTACATCCAACTAACTACAATTAAACTACAGTTAAAGGTATATCAACCCTCCTAGATGAGAAAGAATCAGCACAAGAACTCTGGTAATTCATAAGAGTTCTTGTGCTGATTCTTTCGCCAAAAGAGTCTACCAGTGCCTCCCCAGCAATGACTCTTAACTAATTGGAAATGACTGAAATGACAAACATAGAATTCAGAATCTAGATGGCAAGGAAGGTCTTTGATTCTCAGGAGAAAGTTAAAACTCAATTCAAGGAATCCAATAAAATTATCCAAGAGATGATAGATGAAACAGTCACTTTAAGAAATAACTAAACTGAACTTCTACAGTTGAAAAATTCACTACAAGAATTTCATGATACAATTAGAAGTAATAACAGCAGAACAGACCAAGCGAAGGAGAGACTCTGAGCTCAAAGACTAGTTCTTCCAATCAATACAGTCAGACAAAAACAATTTTAAAACATGAACAAAACCTCTGAGAAATATGGGTTTATGTAATGAGACAGAATCTATGACTCAGTGGCATTCCTGAGAGAGAAGGAGAGAGAATAAACAACTTGGAAAATATATTTGAGTATATGGTCCATGAAAATCTCCCTAATTTCACTAAAGAGGTTGACATGCAAATCCAAGAAATACAGAGAACAAGGTAGGTACTATACAAGACAACCATCACCAAGACACATAGTCATCCGAAAAACATGTTAAAGGCAGCTAGAGAGAAGGGTCAAATCAAATATGGAAGAAACTAGCATCAGACTTCTAAGCAGAAACCATACAAGCAAGAAGAGATTCTGGGAAAATTTTTAGTACTATTAAATAAAAGAAATTCCAACCAAGAATTTTATATTCCACCAAACTAACCTTCTTAAGGGAAAGAGAAATAAAATCCTTCCCAGACAAGCAAACTCTGAGGGATTCATTTAAACGACATCTGCCTTATAAGAGGTCCTTAAGGGAAAGCTAAATGTGGAATCAAAAGAACGACACCTGCTACCACAAAAACACACTTAGGCGCATAGCCCATAGGCATTAGGAAACAATCACACCATAAAATCTACATACCAATCAGGATGACTAACAACATGATGACTGAATCGAAATCTCACATATCCATATTAATCCTGAATGTAAATAGGCTAAACACCTACTTAAAAGGCAGACAGTGATGGGCTTGATTAAAAAAACAAGACCCAACCATCTGCTTTCTTCAAAAGATACACCTCACATGTAAGGACTCTCACAGGCTCAAAGTAAAGAAATAGACAAAGATCTACTATGCAAACAGAAAGCATAAACATAATAGATTTTAAGTCAATTAGAATTTAAAAGGACAATGGAAGGCATTACATAATAATAAAGGGTGCAATCCAACAAACAGACTTACCTACTCTAAATATATATGTACCCAACATTGGAGTACCCAGATTCACAAAACAAGTTCTTCTTGCATATCAAAAGGCCTAGACAATCACACTATAATAGTGGGAGAGTTCAACACTGTACTGACAGCGCTGTAGCAATCATCAAAACAGAATACTAACAAAGTAACTCTGGACTTAAACTTGACACTTAAGCAATTGGATCGAATAAACATCTATTGAATATTCCACTCAAAAACAATCTCAGCATACACATTCTTTTCATCTGCACATGGAATATATTCTAAGATCAACTACATAATTGGTCATGAAGCAATTCTCAATAAATTAAAAAGACTGAAATCATCTGTGAGTTAAGCACACTCCCAGACAACAGCGCAATAAAAATAGAAATCAATAACCAAAAGATCTCTCAAAACTATGCAATTACAAGGAAATTCAACAACTTGCTCCTGAATAACTCCTGGGTGAACACTGAAATTAAGGCAAAAATAAAAAAAATTACTGAAATAATTGAAAATCAGCAAATACCAAAATCTCTGGGATGCAGCTAATGCAGTGTTAAGAAGAAAGTGTATATTGCTAAACACCTTCATCAAGAAGTTAGAAAGATTTCAAATTAAAAATCTAATTTTGCATCTAAAGAAACCACAGGAAAAACAACAACAACAACAACAAAAAAGCCTAGCAGAAAAAAAGAAACAATTAAAATTAGAGAAGAACAAGATAACATTGCAATGCAAAAATACAAACAAAAGATCAATGAGACCAAGAGTTTGTTCTTTGAAAAAATAAGATGAATATGCCACTAGCTACATTAATAAGAAAAAAGAGAAGATACAAATAAGTACAATCTGATATAACAAATATGATATGACAAATGATCCCATAGAAATACAAAAGATTCTCAGAAAATACTGTGAACAATTCGATGCCACAAATTAGAAAATCTAGAGGAACTACATAACTTACTAGAATAAAATAATCTCCCAAGAATAAACTAGGAACAGTTTAAAATCCTTAATAGGCAATTATCAAAATCTAACATTGAATCAAAAAAAAAAAAAAAAAAAAAGCCCTGGATAAGTTGGATTTACAGCTGAATTCTAACAGATATAGAAAGAAGAGCTGGTACTATTCCAAAACTTGAGGACCAGGGGCTGCTCCCTAATTCATTAAATGAAGCTAGCCTTAGTCTAATATCAAAACATGGCAGAGAAACAACAACAACAAAAGAATATTCAGGTCAGTATTCCTAATGAACATAGACACAAAAATTCCCAACAAAATACTAGCAAACTGAATCCAGCAGCACATCAAGAAGTTAACAAACCATGATGAAGTAGGCTTGATTCCAGATATGCAAGGCTGATTCAACATGTGCTAATCAATAAATATAATTTAACATATAAACAGAATTAAAACAAAAGTCAAATGATCACTTCAATGGATTCATAAAATGCTTTTGATAAAATCCAGCATCCCTTTATAATAAAAACTCTCAAAAGACTAGGCATCAAAGGAACATACCCCAAAATAACAAATCATCTATGATGAACAAACAGTCAACCACATACTGAACAGACAAAAAGTGGAACCATTCCCCTTGAGAACTGGAACATGACAACTATGCCTATGCTCATCGCTCCTATTCAACATAGAACTGAAAACAGCCAAGAGAAAAAAATAAAAAGACATCTAATATAGTTAGGCTTTGTGTCCTCACCCAAATCTAATCTTAAATAGCAACCCCATAATCCCCATGTGTCAAGGAAGAGATCAAGTGGAGATAATTAAATCATGAGGGTAGTTTCCCTCATGTTGTTTTTGTAATAGTGAGTTCTCACAAGATCTGTTGGTTTTATAAGTGGCTCTTCCCCCTGGCTCAGCATTTCTTCCTGCTACCTTGTGAAGAAGGTGCCTTGCTTCCCACTTTGCCTTCTGCCATCATGGTTGTAAGTTTCCTGAGGCCTCCCCAGCCATGTGACCTGTGAGTCAATTGAACCTCTTTCCTTTATAAATTACCCAGTCTCGGACAGCTCTTTATAACAGTATAAAAACAGACAAATACAGATTCCAAATAGGAAAAGAAGAAGTCAAAATATCTCTCTTCACTGACTATATGATCCCACATCTAGGAAAACCTGAAGACTACTAAAGCCTGCTAGAACTGATAAAACAAGTTTAGCAAGATTTTAGGATACAAAAATCAATATATAAAAAATCAGTAGCATTCCTATACACCAATAATGTACAAGTTGAGAGTCAAATCAAGAACATAATTTTATTTACAATAGCCACAAAGGAAATGAAATACTTAGGAATACAGCTAACCAAGGAGATGAGAGACAAAGAGAGCTACAAAACACTGCTGAAACATATCACAGACAACACAAAATAACATTCCACACTCATGAATTGGAAGAATCAATATCATTGAAATGACCATACTACCCAAAGCAATTTACAGATTCAATGCTATTCCTATCAAACTACCAACATCATTCTTCACTGAATTAGAAAAAAACTATTCAAAAATTCATACCGAACCAAAAAAGAGCCTTAATAGGTCACACAACAAAGAAGAACAAAGCCCAATGCATCATATTAGCTGAATTCAAACTATACTGTATGGCTACAGTAACCAAATAGCATGGTGCTGCTACAAAAACAGACACACAGGCTAATGCATCAAAAAAGAGAAACCAGAAATAAAGTAATACACCTACTACCATCTGATCTTCAACAAAGCTAATGAAAATATGCAATGGGGAAAGGAATCTCTATGTAACAAATGGTGCTGCATAGCTGGCTAGCCATATGCACAAGAATGAAACTGGACCCTTACCTTTCATTATCTACAAAAACTAACTCAAAATGTATTAAAGAATTAAATTTAAGACCTCAAACTATAAAAATCCTAGAAGACAACCTAGGAAATCCCTTCTTGACATCAGCTTTGGCAAAAAAATTTTGGTTAAGTTGCTACAAACAACTGCAATAAAAACATAAATTATCAAGAGTAAACAGACAATCTACAGAAATAGAAGAAAATATTCTCAAACAATGCACCTGCCCAAGGTTTAATATACAGACTCTATAGGGAACTTAAATAAATCAACAAGCAAATAACAGGTAACCCCACTAAAAAGTGGGCAAAGGACATGGACACTTCTCAGAAGAGGACATACAAGCAGCCAATAAACATGAAAAAATGCTCACCATCACTAATCATCAAAGAGATGCAAATTAAAACTACAATTAACTGCCATTTTACATCATTCAGAATGGCTATTACTAAAAGTCAAAAAAAAAAAAAACAGATGTTGCAAGGTTGTGGAGAAAAGCAAGTGCTTATACACTGTGGTAATATAAATTGGCTCAACCACTGTGGACATCAGTTTGGAGATTTCTCATAAACTTAAAACAGAGCTACCATTCGACCTAGCAATCTTATTACTGGGTATATACTCAAATGAAAAGAGATCATTATACCAAAAATACAGATGTACTCATATGTCCATTACTGCACTATTCACAATAGCAAAGAAAAGCAATCAGCCTAGATGCCCATCAATGGTAGACTGGATAAAGAAAACATAGTACACATACACTATAAATACTACACAGTCATATAAAGGAATGAAATTGTGTCCTTTGCAGCCACATGGATGAAGATTGAGATCATAATCCAAAGTGAACCAATGCATGAATGGAAGACCAAATACCACATGTTCTCACTTATAGGTGGGAGCTAAACATTGAGCACACATTGCTATAAACATGGGAACAATAGATATTATAGATTACAAGGAAGGGGAAGGAGTGAGAAGGTCAAGGTTTGATAAACAACTTATTCTGTACTATACTCACTACCTGGGTACAATATACCCATGCAATAAACTTGTGCATATACTCCCTATATGTAAAATAAAAGCTGAAATTAAAAGTAAATCAGTAGCATTTCTACATACTGATAATCATCAAGCTGAGAACCAAATTAGTAATCTCGTTTACAATAGCTACAAATACACACACAGACAGACACATACACACACACACACACACACGCAAACCCATGGATATATTTAACCAAGGAGGTTAACAATTTTCTCTACAAGAAAATCTATGAAACACCGATGAAAGAACACAGGCAAATGAAAAAACATTTCATGCTCATGAAATGAAAGAATTAATATCATAAAAATAACTATATTGTCCAAAGCAATCTATAGTTTAAATGTAATCTCTATCAAAAAACCAATGTCATTTTTCACAGAATTAGCAAAAACAATCCTAAAATTCAGATGGAATCAAAAAAGAGCTCAAACAGACAAAGCAATCCTAAGCAAAAACTAGGAAAACTGGATTGCTGTATGCGGGAGAATAAAGGCGGATCCCTATCTCTCACCATATACAAAAATGAACTTAAGATGAATTAAGAATTTAAATGTGACACATCAAACTATTAAAATCCTAGATGAAAACAGAAGAAAGCTCTTCTGGACAGTGGTTTAGGCAAATAATTGATTACTAAGACCTCAAAAGCACAAGCAACAAAAACAAAACTAGACAAATTGACTTAATTAAACTAAAAAGCCTCTGTACAGCAACACAAATATTCAACAAAGTATACATGTAACCTGCAGAATGGAAGAAAATATTTGCAAACCATGCATCTGACAGGGATCTGATATCCAGAATTTACAAGGAACTAAAACAACTCAACAATAACAAAAATTCCCAATAGCTCTACTAAAAAGTGGGCAAAGAAATGAATAGATATTTTCCAAAAGCAGACAGACAAGTGGCCAAAAGGCATATTGACAAATATAAGTTAAAAACACAATGAAAAAAACATCTTACATCAGTTAGAAAGTCTGTTATTTAACAGTAAAAAAATAACAAGTGTTGGCAATGATGGGAAGAAAAGAAATGCTTATATACTATTGGTGGGAAGGTAAATTAGTACAACCTCTTTGGAAAGCAATATGATGATTTCTCAAAGAACTAAAAATAGAACTATCATTCAATCCAGCAATCTCACTATTAGGTATCTACTCAAAGGAAAAGAAATCATTACATTAATATCTTCACTCATATGTTTATTGCAGCATTATTTACAATAGCAAAGATATGAAAGTAACCTACAGGTCTATCAATGGATAATAGGAGAAAATATTGTATTATACACATAATATTTTACACACACACATACACACACACATCATAGACTACTATTCAGCCACAAAAAGAATAAAATCATATCTTTTGCAGCAACATGGATGGAATTGAAGGCCATTACCTTAAGTGAAGTAACTCAGAAACAGTCAAATATTGCATGTTCTCCCTTATAAGTAGGAGCTAAATAATATGTACACACGGATACTGAGCCTAAAATAATAGATATTGGAGACTTGAAAGGGCAAGGGAATGAGAAATTACATAATGCATACAGTGTACATTATTCGGGTGATAATTACACTAAAAAACCCAGACTTGACCATTATGCAATATATCTATGTAACAAAATTGCACTTAAATTTATACAAATAAAAAAACAAAAGAACATATAATCCTGTTACGTTTCCTTGTGGCCTTCTTATATAAGCAAGGTCTTAACTTTTAATCTCAGATCACTGGCCCCATTTCTCTAGAGTCTGTGCATCTCAGGCCATGAAATTTGACCCTGTTGATTAGTTCAGGTGGAAAATTAAATATAATTGTATGCCCCTTATTCTATTAATCTCTCTTTCATCAGTTGATTTTCAGGGAACCTTCAGAAGGTGAAGAAGTTTTCCCTCTTCCCTGCATCGGGCTTATGGATCCTATATATTTTTTCTATATTTTCTGAATTGTTTAATATCTGGGAATGATTTACAATGTTTGAGTAAGCATAATGCACATGGATTAAATTTGCCTTCTCCTTATTGCTTGGTAAATGTTGCTCTATTATTTTTTGGCATTTATGTTTGTTGTAAAAAAAGTCTGAAGATATCTTGTTTGTTTTTTATTTGTAGGTAATTTCATTTTCTACATGCTTGTTTGAAGATTTTTTTGATCCTTGAAATTTAATAATTAACAAGGATATATTTTATTAACAAGGATATACTATCTTGGTATCAGTATGTGTATTTGAGAACAATTTTCCATTTGTTCTATAGATTTAACTCTTTCTTAATGTCAGCACTTGTTTATATCTTTGAATAAGCTTTCTGCTTCATGTTAATGACATCAGTTATTATGTTGCAACATTTATGTACTACATATCTGTTATCTTTGCCTAATTTTTTATAATTATTTCCATACTTTATCTGTAGTTACAGTAACTATTGCAAGTTTTTCTGGGATGTAATTCATTTTTATGTTACCTTGTTCTTATTTCATAATTGTTGGAAATAGATGCTCTGTGTTTCACATAAAAATTAGCACTGAGACAAAAGATCTTTCAGCAATGCAATTTTTGCTACCTGGACTACAGGAAAGGTACTCTCACTAGCTATCTTGCCACAAGAATATAACAAACAAAGGAAAGCAGACATATTTATTCCTTATGTATTTGGAGTTGTCCTTATTGCTGTGTCTGTTCTCCATTGGCTGGAGCCAGACTTTACAATCTAAACTAAATTGGCTAATCACTTAAAACTTTTTTAAAGAGATAAAAGCAACAGAGAGCTGGGACATGCCTGTGAGCATGACCAGCACAGATATCTTGGTTAAAGCACAAGGACATACACATGCCTGTAAGTATGGCATGTCTAACAGCTACATAGCATAGGGCTTAACAAAGAGTTATTAGCACACTTATGATTTATTCTTTAACAAGAAAGGAAACTTTAAAGAGGAACTCTTTTATTTTCCACAATTATTAAAATGTATTTGAGCTGTGTGTATTTTTATATGAATTACTTTGCTTTGATATGATGGGGTAAATTCTTGACCTTACTTATTTTCCAAAGATCTCCTTTCTTTCCTGCCAGAGTTTTAAGATCCAAAGATTTTTCTACTTTTTACTTTTATATTGCTAAAATATGTATGTGTGTGTGCATGTGTATACATCTATTTGTGTGTCTATGTCTAGAGGAAGACCAGCTTAACTGCATCATGTTAATTTTTGTCAGAAGGGATAGAGAGGTGATATTCTGGGGCAATGCTCTTTTTCTAGATTTTACAAAATATTTTTGCAGGTATTCATTGTCTTTAACCCAACAGTATATTTTCACATACAGACAGCATGAGCGTTTGGGTCTCTCCTACCAATACATATGGAGACCTGGAAGTTGAGAAGCTCCAGTCGTTCCTTTCACACTCACAGAACTGTGGTGGTGAAGAAGTTACTTCTGCTCTTAGGGCTTTTCCTTTATTTTTCCCCATCTGCCTTGTCTCTCTCTTAATTTATACATCTTCAAATTGTGGGTTATTGTTGAGAAGTCTTAATACTTTGTAACTCATATTTTCTAGTAACGTGGGTAGGATTGAGGCAAGCACTGGAATTTAAGGTATTAGAATTTCTTCCTTTAGCTACCTGTTTTTAAGTTTGTAACAGGAATTTGTATGCATTTCCTTTTCCAGTGGCTGCTGATAATGTTTTGCCATGTATTGACATTTTTTGGTTGTTTAGTTACCAGCAAAAGTTACGAGATGCTGTTTGATTGGTCTTGATCTATCATATCCCTGAACGGCCTTCCAATGTCTTCTTTTTTCTAAATCATATCAGTCACATGTTATATCATGTTGATCAAAAGTGTGCATTCACAGTCATAAATTTTCAACTAATTTTTATAAAGTAAATTATTCATTGTTAACATATACAGTTTTGGCATTTGTTTACTCTTTAATTTTTCAAATCTTTGAAATACGGAGATGATCAAGGGAAAATTAAATGTTCCTTCATGGTAAATGGTAAACTTTGACAGAGCCATAACTAAAACAGTAGCATTTAATGAAAACTGAAAGGAAGGAGAAATCATTAAAGACTGGACTCATTACAGAATGCTTCATAGAACATGTGACATGTGCCTGGATCTCAGAATGAGGAAGGTTCTGGTTAAACAAATGAGAAGGTAGAGAGAATTCAAAATGAGTGAGAACACAAGTAGAAAGTCAAAATAAAGATGAAAAACAAGAAGAAGTATTGTGAATCCATTCTCTTAGCTACTTGGGCAAGGACAAAGTGCTTGTGTTAGAGAGAAGAGGGTTACGACAAGGTCAAAAATTTGATCTGGGTCAATCAATGGAGAGCCATGAATGATACACTGAGTATCATTTTTTTCTTTCCAGAAATAACAGATAGTGACGGTGTGGTTGTGGGATGTAACATGATAAAAGCCATGTTTGAAAATAACAAATCAGTAAGTCCTTGACCATATGGACTAGAGAGAGGCAAACATAAAGTAAGGCAGTTTGTGTCATGATCCATAAATGAGATCATGAGGCACTAAATGGCAACTAGACCATTAGTCAGATGACAATTTTCTTTCAGTGCCATCAGGTATTGGAAATACATAAGTGGACATTATGATATCCTCATCTTCTCCCTGAGTAGACAACCCAGTAGAGAATACAGGCATTCATAAAAAATGCCTTGTGTGGCTGGGAGTGGTGGGACATGTCTGTAATACCAGAATTTTGGGAGGCTGTAACAGCAGGATCACTTGAACCCAAGAGTTTAAGACTAGCCTGGACAATATAGTGAGATCTCTTCTCTACAAAAAAAAAAATGTTTTTTTTTTTTTTTTAATTAACCAGACATGGTAGCATGTGACTGTGGTCCCAGATACTTGGGGAGCTGAGGTGGAAGAATCACTTGAGGTTGGGAGGTTGAGGCTGTAGTGAGCCTTGACTGCACCACCACACTCCTGACTACATAACAAAGTGAGACCTTGTCTCAAAAACAAAAGCGAACGAACAAACAAACAAAAAACGCATGGATCATAATTCTGATAAAGACATAAAAACAGAAAAACTTTTCTGGGAAATTATCTTAATCTAGGAGGGTTGGGGAAAGATATCCTTAAGAAGTGGATTTTAAAGCTCAGCCCTGAAGACAGATTAAAAACGATGAAGAAAAGAAGAGTTTGGGGTATAATCCAAGAAGAAAAAGTACATGTTAAAGGAACTGAGGTACAAGATAAATATCAAAGTCACTTTTCTAGAATCTTCTGTGATGTCCAATCATCTCTGATTAGCAAAATAGTTGAAAAGATTTACTAAGCAGAGCAATCTTTGGCAGAATTATCTTGCTAAGCATGTTTTCTCTTCTGTAAAAATTACATCACACATTTTAACCTTGTTAAAGACAAAATAAATAATTTGTATAAATGGGATTTGTAAAATCTCTTTAAAGTTTGTCAAGTTCAGTGTCAAAGGACATCATATCTGAGCAAGAACCCTAATACTGAAATGATGGACAGGCAGAAAATTATATGATGCAGAAATGAGTTCTAGATGTGGAGTTATGACAAGAAACAAAGCCAGCAAATGACTATATCAAAGATCAGATTGGTATGAGAAACAGCCATTTAGCTTGAGAAGGAGAAATATGAAGGGGAAAAGTAAACATTTTAATCAAATCCAATACTTTCTTATTGATTTCTCTTTTCCAGACTTACTTTGTAGAATACTTATAATGCTTTTGACATTGAGATATTTGGCCAAAGTTACTGAATTAGTCAAAGTGAAAGCTCAGCTACTGGTATAATCTCTTGTATTTCATTTATATGTGGCTTATTTCTTTCTCCACAAGAAGGCTCTTTTTATTGATAAAATAAATGAAATTGAGAATCTCAAATGGAATTTGATGTCTACTCACACAAATAGGTTTGCAACGTGTAAGTAGCAGCCAAGATAAGGATTCCACTACATGAGGATTCAGAGCTTCTTTTCCTTTCCTTTTTTTTTTTTTTTTTTTTCTTTTTTTGGTCCAAAGTCAATACTAGTCAGATTTTCTGTCCTCTTACGTGTTAGCCAATTAGTTATCCTTGAAGTTTCAAATAACTAAAAGCTACGTCCCTACATTTCAACTGCAGGTTTTGTCATTTAAAAAAATTAATGTCATTTACTGCCATTAACTCTGCACCTGCTTATAGTTGGAAACTTTCACACAGTGTCAAATCTGCAAAGCTTTTTACAGTAAACTCTGTACTGGGAAAATTGGTATTTTCTTATTTTCTTAATCAAAGTTAGGACAATTGCCAAGCATATCTTAGCAAGCCGTTTAGCTGTTATGTTTAATATACTCAGATATCAGGCTGAGATATTACAGCTTCCCAAATGTTTCAAAATAATGCTCTGGTTAATATTTAATGTAACTACAGTAGGTCTTACTGAGTTTTGTGTCAATCGAAGATATCAAATACATGAAGGAAAATAAATTTACAGTCATAATGAAATAAAATTAGAATAATTCCCAATGAATACACATCAGATCATTTTTATTTAGTGTCAAAAATGATGGATAGAGAATAAATGTAAGCTACAGGTCTTGGTTCTTACACATTTGGCTTTAGTCTGGCATCTATAATTAGTATTCAGAGCCTGAAAATGTAAGTACTCAGAGGATTTCTATTCCTCAGAGTCTGGCACCTTTTGCTTTAAATATAAGACCCAAAATAATAAAATTAAAGTTTAAATTTTAAATTAGCATGAGAGCAAGAATTAGTGTTGACTCCTTAATTCACTGCATCCACTCCTGTGAAGCCTCTCATCATATTCACTAAAGACCTTTCTAGTTGATAAACACAATAGGCACAAGTCATATAATATATAATGTAATATTTTGTTTATGCCTTGATGCTGTTGACCTTGTCATTTAGCCCTCTTTCATGTAGCCCTTTTCTCGCGGCTTCCTCAGAACCATTCTGTTTTGGCTCATCTCTTGCTTCTTGAAATGTCTTTTATGGACTCTAAACTTAACTTTTCTGCTCACTTCATAAATTGTTTCAATGAGTTCATCCATTCTATTTTAAACCTTCTAAATGTAGATTTCCCATATAATTTATCACTAAAATTGGGACACTTTTTAGAGTAACAAGGGGCGATTCAAAGTGGGAGGATCCCATGAGTCCAGGAGTTCGATACTAGCCTGGGACACAGTGTGAGACTCTGTCTCTACAAAAAAACGAAACAATTAGCCAGATGTGGTACTATGTGGCTGTAGTCCCAGGTCCTATGGAGGCTAAGGCAGAAAAACGGCTTAAGCCCAGGCTTTCTAGGCTGCAGTGAGCTATGCTGCACCACTGCACTCCAACCTGGGTAACAGAGCAAGATTCTCTTTCTTTAAAAAAAAAAAAAAAAAAAAAAAAATTATTTCTATAAGGATGACAGGAATAAACTGGGACTTTTCTGGGCAAATCTAGATATATGGTTACCCCATGCATATACATGATAGAATTCAAAAATGGTTCTAATTCTCCACTTCTTCCTGCCTCTAAGCCCTTAACCCTGTAGCTTTATAGTCCTCACACTCCCTCCCTCTGAGCTTTGGCCAATGGAATAATGGTGAAGTGATGTGCCAATTCCAAGCCTAGACCTCAAGAGAATGTGCACACTTCTATTTTCATGCATAGCTGGATTTGACTGAGCTTGCACCTGAGCCTCTCTGTGAGAACACAGCACAGCCCCGCCTGTGGGGGATACATGAGAAGCACGTGAAAGTGGAAACATGAAAGATGTCGGAGGCTCTCAGGCCGATATCAGCAGAAGCTGAACCACCCAGCTAATGTAGCCCCAAAACAGATATATAAAGGAGCCCAGCTGAGACCAGATCTTTCCAAGTAAGTCCAATTTACACTGTTGACTTATAGAATCATGAATTAAATAAATAATTCTTGTGGTAAGCTAAAAATGTGTGGGTGATTTGTTATGCAACATCATTGTGGCAATAGATAACTCATACACAAACCCCAATCTCTCTCTTGAGATTCAGATTCATGTATCTTTACCTGAATGTTCCACGGACATTTCAAACTCAATAAATCCGCAATACAAATTTACACAAATCTATTTCTTTACCTGTATTCCTTATCTTAGAAGTCAAGGCTTTCAAGTTAAAAACTTGGGACCATATTAAATTCTCTTTCCCAATTGCTATTTGAGGGCTATTCTTATTGAGTCTATCTCTTACATGTCTTTATATGTCATTGTTTTCTTCTATGACAGCTGATTGGACATTAGCTGGACCTTCTCAATGAGGTTCTAGCAAGAGAAGTAGACTGTAATGTCCTGATGCACTCATTGAATGTAATACATTAACTTGATTCCTATACATCCACAGTTGGAGAATTGAGAACAATGTCACTCAAAAATTTCTCTAGGGTTTAATTCTGTTGAAGAATAGTGGTTGAAAAGGATTGGTAAGACTTGATCATTTTTTACCTGGATTAGTGCAATAGTTCTTGTTCAGTTGTTTTGCCTTTTGCCTCATCTTCTAATTAGTCTTCTATAAAAGTTATAATTTGCTTCATGCTTTGACATTATTATCTGTAGGTTACTAACCTTTGAGAGAAAGTTTGTCATCTCCAACAAGGGTGATATTAGTCTGAAAACAATGGTATAATTAAGATGATACTAATACCTTTACATTGTATACCTGACTATGTATCAGTAATTATATGTAAGTATGAAAACTTGCTGCTGTCATGTGACTGTCCTTATATGGGCTATTGATCACTCTGTGATAGACTGAGCTGATTATTTGATATAGCCTCCGAAGAGAGCTGAAACTAAATAGAATAGTCATCCATCAGCCAGTTTATTCATATGGACATGGCCCTAATTAACATTTACATCAAAACACATTGTAGACCCAGAATGGAAACTCCTGACCAGAGGGCTTGACGTCTTTCAATGTGTTACTTCCTCTTAGCTAGAAGACCTTGAGATATATTATTGGGCCTTTCTCAGGTGAGAACTATGAGCTTTACTGATATTTGTGGAGCAACAAAATTTTTTACAAACTGCAGTAACTTGCCAAGATTTCCTCTGTAATTTAATCAGGCCATCAGTCAGCAAGTTTAGGTCATACAAGTTAATATCTCCTTACAGCTTAGATACAGTTGAATGATTCTTGGTTTAACTAGAGGCAAAATGTTAGTTCTTCGTGACATTTAACAGTTCCTGAAGTCATTATTTTGACAGCAACTATTTCACCCAAGAAACTTCTTGACTACATAAATAGTTTTAAGAAAAAAAATTGCTTACATAAAAATTCAAGAATGAAAATGACCTTAAAAGTCAATTTTAATCATCTAGTTAAAACAAAAAAAAGTATGGATGTCTGAGTAAGATGATGACATGGAACTGATGACATGGAACGAGGCTGCTAACTTCCACCCCGTGTTCATAAGAATGACTAGGAAAACAAAGAAACTAAGAAACAACATACTCTAAGCCTGGAAACTAGGAAATTTATCATAAAATGTCCAAGATTTCAAGGCATGTTTACTAAATACACTGCCAACCAAATTGATTGCAGTATAATGCAAAAATGTCTAGTTTTTAGCTTCTCTGTCTATAAAAGAACAGCAGCATTAAGAAGTCCCTAAACAAAGAGCCTGGAAAATCCACCTAATGTCTCCTTAGAAAAGAGAGTGGAATTTATAGGGCTAGTTATCATAATAAACAGAAGACCACTACAGTGAGGGGTGTTTTCTGAAAAAAGTAGATAAAATACAAACAGAATACCCAGTGGGAGCTCCCTCTAGATTTGAGTGAAAAGCCTGAAGGGTCATAGGACCTCAAAAGCAGGCCAACTTCTGGGTAAAGGATTAACACATGTAGAAAATTCATGAACTCTTAAGGCTTCTTTCAGCGAGGGGCAGTTACAATAAATGGAAAGCCAACATATTTAGGCCAGTTTCCAATTGAGTTAATTCTTCTTTCCCTACCCATCCCCCACCAACCCCCAACAAACTGTAAGACCTTTGAAATGATGCTAAAATCCGAAGAAGAGAACAATTTTAAATAAAGAAAATAGCTCTCTCTGAAATCTATTCAGTAACAAGAAAGGAGAAAAAAATTGGAAAACTGCCAAATCAGGTTTCAAAAAGTTTCAAGACAACTTAGCACCAAAAACCTTAACAACTATGAAGTATGAAGTTACAGCAGGTTGTAGTGATATGATATAGGAAAAATCTGAGATCAGCTAGGGTAATATGATGGTATATAGGCATATTTATAAATATGGGGTACAGGATAATAAGTACTCAGGGAAGGCACTGAGAACTATAAATAACTTCCATATATGTTGAATATATGTGTGTTAAGTTGAACGTTATCTGTTACATGTGTTCAAACATTTTCTGCTAATTTAATAACTACCACCTCAGGCGCCCCTATCTAGCAATGCTTTAAAGATTAAGGCCATCGGCAGCTTCTTGGGTTGCTCAGATAAGGATGGAGTCCCAGTTTCCTGAATATGCAGCAACAGGTAGCTAAAAGACACAAGCACAGGGTGGCTGCAGCAAGAAAGTCCCTTTCAAGCTGCCTTATCCTTGTATCCCAAGTTTAAAAAAGAATGTGGAAGTGAAATACTACATCCTATTAAGTCTGTCAAGTAGGAACCCATAATCTAAATATATTATGTATGTGGAAATTGAATATCTGCCTGCTATACAGTAAGTCAAATTGGAACCAAATCTTTGTGTATGATAAAAACAGCAAGACTGCATACAATGACAGCTCTATGAAAGTGAAATAAGTTATTTTCACATGGTCTCAATTAGAGTTCTTTGAGGGTGGGCCCCAACACTGCCAGTGGCAAGTAGCAGCCATGGGTGTGAAATGGGGATACAGAAAAAGAAGAGGATAGCTGAGGGTGCTTCCTGGCTCTCCAGGCGAAAATGAACTACAACCTCCAGCTGGGTTTCACGTGTGGTGCTTAATTGTTTATAGATAATTAAAAGAACCATAACTTCAGTGTAGTAATAGAAAACATAATTATCAAATTAAAATTGGCAAGGAAGCTATAAACATAAGTTATTTTACAAATGTTAATTACTAAAGTAAAAAATCATTTTTTTAATTTCATCCCTAGCTGAGAGAAGGGCAAGGAGATGAATTATATGAGGTTGATAAAAATAGATGATAGATTTGAGAAATCAAATATATGTTAAGAGGAATGGTAGAAAGAGGAAACAAAAAGATGAATCAGAAAAAATAATTATAAAAATAATGTGAGTAAAAATACCTTGAAGATTGAAGATTTGGAAATTAGATTCAACATTTTTGTTCAACATGAGAAAATCTGTTTATAAGAATCATTGAATTAAGAAACACTATGGATCTATGCTTGATGAGAAGCCAAAAATTATCAAGAAGTGAATAAACTAAAAGGACTCAAACATTTAAAAAAAAAATCTCAGTAAGTACTATTACCAACTAACCATAGAGTTGTTTAAACATCCAATATCTTTATAAATATTGACAAAAAAGATAAAATTAAAAAAATTTATTTTGAACCTACAGCTCATGTCGTAATTAATGAAAAGAAAAACAGTTGTATTCCTTCTCTACAGTCACAATAAAATCATTCTCAGCAAACTGACACAAGAACAGAAAATCAAATAATGCATGTCCTCACTCATAGGTGGGTGTTGAACAATGAGAACACATGGACACAGGGAGGGAAGCATCGCACACTGGGGTCTGTTGGGGGGAAATAGGGGAGGGACAGCGAGGGGTGGGGAGTTGGGGGGGGATAGCATGGGAAAAAATGCCAGATATAGTTGAAGGGGAGGAAGGCAGCAAATCACATTGCCATGTGTGTACCTATGCAACAATCTTGCATGTTCTTCATATGTACCCCAAAACCTAAAATTCAATTAAAAAAACTGATTTAACAAGAAAGTTTTAAAAATAACAAAACAGAAAATTAAGTGATGAAATAACTTTCTTTCATAAATTAGGACAAAAGGAGAAATATAAAATGATTGGTAGATAATACTGCATAAACTACTGAAAAGATGTGTTTATCAAACAATAACAGAAAAAGCAAAGTATTAAACCAAGAAAATCTCTGTAAGCAAATTTTTTTTTAAATAAGCCTGGAAAATATTTATATATTACATAATATAAAATGATTATATTTAATAAAGGATTCTTATATATAAATAGCATTTTTGAAAGTAAAAAAGTCAAGTATTTACAAAAGAGAAATGCAAATAGCTAATATACAAGAAAAGATTTGTTTCACTAATAACTGCAGTTTTAAATATCAGTAGCATACTCATTTATCTGTTAATCAATTAAGGAACATTTGGATTGTTTCAACCTTTTAGCTGCCATGAATAATGTTACTATTATAATGCATTTATATACAATTTTTTGCATGAACATATGCTTTCAGTTCTCTTGCGTACATAGCTAGTTGTAGAATTGCTGGATCCTTGGGTGACCAAATGTTTACCATTTTGAGAAAGTAATATTTTTCCAAAGTAGCTGCAGCATTTTATTATTGTATCAGAAATGCTGAGAGTTCTGAATTCTCCATGTCTTCTCTAACACTTATCTGTTTTTATAGTCATATGAATAGCTATAAAGTGGTATCTTATTGTGTTTTCTATTTGTATTTCTCATAATAAACAATGATGTTGAGCATCCTACATATCTTTATTGATTTGAGGTATAAACACATCCATCAGGTGTCTATTTGCTTGTTGTAGAGATTACTTACATAAATGTCTATTCAAATCCTTTAATCATTTTAAAACTGTTGTCTTTTATACTGCTACACTGTAAAAATTGTTTTTATATTTTTGATACAAGCCCTCTCTCAGATACATGATTTACAAATAATTTCTCCCAGTATATGGATTGTCTTTTGACTTTCTTGATGCTGTCTTTTGACATGTAAAAGTTTTTAATTTGATGAAGTTATTTCTTTTGTCATTTGTGTTTTGGGGTCATACCAAAGAAACCATTCCTCAATTCAAGGTCACAAAAATTTATTTTTATGTTTTATTTTAAGAGTTTTATAGTGTTCATTGAACATAGAAAATTCAACAATAAAAGTCGATATTTTGAAAACAGCAACAAAATTGACTTTAGCTATACTAAAAAAATAGAGACGACTCAAATTATTAAAATCAAAAATGATATAAAGGCATCATTACCAGATTTACAGAATTATAAAGGATTTATAAGGGAAATTGTGAACAACATAGCAACAAATATGACCAAACAATGGCAGCAAATTTAATAACCTGGATAGAGTGAACAAATTCTTACACTTGAATCAGTAATCAAAACCTTTCCACAAAGAAAAGCCCAAGACCAGATGGGAGATGAATCTTGCCAAATATTTAAAGAAGAATTAACACTACTACTTCACAAATTATTCCAAAAAGCACAACAGGAGGGAACGCTGTCTGACTTATTCTACAAGGCCGGTATTGCTCAAATACCAAAATCAGACAGAGGCATCACAAAAAAGAAAACTACATACTTGTGTCTCTTATTAATATAGATAAAAATATCATCAAAATACACTAAATCCAGCAACATATATAAATGACTGTATATCATGAGCAACTAGCATTTATTTCAGGAATGACAGGTTGGTTCAATGTACAAAAATCAATATAATAGACCATACTGATAGAATAAAAGATAAAGCCGGGCGCGGTGGCTCAAGCCTGTAATCCCAGCACTTTGGGAGGCCGAGGCGGGTGGATCACAAGGTCAAGAGATCAAGACCATCCTGGTCAACATGGTGAAACCCCGGCTCTACTAAAACTACAAAAAATTAGCTGGGCATGGTGGCGCATACATGTAGTCCCAGCTACCCAGGAGGCTGAGGCAGGAGAATTGCCTGAACCCAGGAGGCGGAGGTTGCAGTGAGCCGAGATCACGCCATTGCACTCAAGCCTGGAAAAAAAAACAAAAACCCCCTCCAAAAAAAAAAAAAAAAAAAAAGAATAAAAGATAAAAACCAAACGATCATTTCAACAGATGCAGAAGCAGCATTTAACAAAATCCAACATCTTCTCGTGATCAACACATTGAATCAGGAATAGAAGTAAACATCTTCAACCTCATAAAACCATCTACAAAAAAACCTACCTCTAACATCATACTTAATGGTGAAAGAACAATCACTTTTTACCTAAAATCAAAAATAAGACAAAGATGTCTGCATTTGTCATTTCTATTTAACACTGCTTTGGAGGTTTGAGCCAGAGAAATTTGATAAGAAAAAAACAATCAAAGATATCTAGATTAGAAAGGGAAAAATAAAATGATTTCTCTGCAGAGATGATATGACCTTGTATATAGGGAATTCTAAAAAAATACTACAAATTTTTAAATTAATAAATAAACTCATCCAAGCTGTACATTGACATGAGATTAGTGTAAAAAATCCACTATAATTGTGGAATACTAGTGTATTTGTTTTCTTTTCGTGCTGTAACAACTTAGCACAAACTTAGTGGCATTGCATAAGATGAAGTTACTATCTTACAGTTCTGGAGGCCAGAAGGCCAAAATAAGTTTCATTGGCTTGAAGTCAAGGTGTTGTAAGAACTGGTTCTCTCTAGTCTCTCTAGGGGAGAATCCCTTTTTCATGTTGCATCACTCTGACTCTGACCATTCTGCCTTCATCTTCCATGCTTAAGGGAATCTTGCAATTACAGTGGGTCAACATGGATAATTGAGGATAATCTCATCTTAAAGTCAGCTCATTACAGATTTACACCATATCTACAACTTCAATGCCACCTTGTGATATAACATGATATATTCTTACGTTTTGTTCATTGTCCTGCTTCTTTTCATGTTTTCTATTTTTTGCCACTGTTTAAATCCTGATGTTTTAAATAATGTGGAATTTCTGAAAATCAGGTTTTCTTCTCTCTAAGCTTTGTTGTTGCTGGTGTTTCCTACGTGTGTGCGTGTGTGTGTGTGTGTGTGAATTTCCTGAAGTAATTCAGTCAAGTCTGTACTCCATGTTTGGTTTGACCACAGAAGTTTCTTCTAGATTAGCTAAATAGCCAAATAATGATTGGTCAACTGGTGATAAAATGCTTTGAACCAGTTAAGTCACCCCATCTTTGGCAAGTGTCTCTGTGTGCATGGTAGGACACAACTTTAACATTCTGGAAGTTTACACCTTAGCCTTAGCCTTTACCCCCTGCTTGTGCAAGTCCTTGAGGTCAGCCAGATGTAAGAGATTAGACCCTTCTCAACCTTTCCTGTGCATGTGCACAGCCCTCCACTTACATGTATGTGTCCTTCCATAATCTTAGAAATATGTCAGAGTGCTTCAAATCCCCTTTGGACATTTCACTCTCCAGCTCTTAAGAATGGAGAAAGTAGGGCTGGGTGCAGCTGCTCATACCTGTAATCCCTCTCAGCGTTTTGGGAGGCCAAGGTGGGTGGATCATGAGGTCAGGAGTTCAAGAACAGCCTGGCTAAGAGGGTGAAACCCCGTCTCTATTAAAAATACAAAAAATTAACCAGGCATGGTGGTGGGCACCTGTGATCCCAGCCACTTGGGAAGAACCCAGAAGGCGGAGGTTGCAGTGAGCCAAGATCATGCCACTGCACTCCAACCTGGGCAACAGAGCGAGACTCCGTCTCAAATTTTTTTTAAAAAAAGGACTTTGGGAGGCCAAGGTGAGCGGATTACCTGAGCTCCGGAATTCTAGACCAGCCTGGGCAACACAGTGAAACCCTATCTCTATTAAAATACAAAAAATTAGCCAGGCATGGCATCATGCACCTGTAGTGTTGCTACTCGGGAGGCTGAGGCAAGAGAGGTGCTTGAACCCAGGAAGAGGAGGTTGCAGTAAGCCGAGATCACACCACTGCACTCCAGCTTGGACAACAGAGTGAGACTCTGTCTCCAAAATAAAAAATAACAATAATAATAAAAGGAAAGGAGAAAGTTAAAACATAAAAGAGTTCACTCTTCTAACTAAGATGCAGCAATTTTTATTGAATAAGTGCTCCTCGGGCTGATGCAACCCTTTGGTTAAGCTCCTATGTTCTAAAAAAGTAGATTTTAATATTTCCCCCACTCCCCCCATATTCTCTCTGCTTTTATGAAGGAGTATATTTTTGAATATCCTTATCCTGCCATTCTGGAAGTGCTTCACTCTCTTACTGGGTTTTGACTGAAATGTACTCTTGGTATAATATTATTTATAGAAGATTTTGTATTTTAGGGTTTTATGTTCAATGTAGGACTAATACTAGCTTGTAGGTTCTTCTGATAGTGATTTCAGAAATAATGAATGGTGTGTGTGTATATATGTATATTTATGAGTATGTCCTTATAATTACATAACACCTACTGGGAGTATGAAAGAAAGTGGTCACATTCCTGGTCTAGCATCTTCAATTCTGTTTATTCAAATTCAACAAATATTTTCTCATTGTCTATAATGTTTCAGTTGACCTTCTGTGTCCCAGGGATACAAAGACGGGTAAGATATAGATCTTGTTCTTAAAGAACTTACAGGATTCCTAAGAGTTTTTTAAAAATTTTTTTCTTGCTAGAAAAAGAGAGACAGGCCAATAAACTTAGAGGCAATATTGGTTTCCGTGCAAACCAGATCTAGGTTAGAATCTTACTTCTGCCAAACAATGACAACAATCATAATAATGCTAGTTTTACCAACTGCTTATTCTGAGATCAGAACTGTGCTGAATGCATTCTATATATTTTCTGCTGGAACCTTCATAAAAACCTTGTGATGTAAGTTATCATCCTTTTCAAATGAGCAACTGAGGTGCTGGGGGTTTAAATAAAATGACAGAGCAAGTACTCTGCCACACCCATACTTGAAAATAAGTCTGATTTTAAAAGTTGCATCTTATGTACAACCAGATTCTGCCACTTGCTGGAGGAAAGCTCTTGGGCAGTCTCTTGAAGCTTATTTCTTTTTCTATGATACATTAAATTTCACTTTAGAGGATAATTAACACTAGCAGCCACAACAGACAAGCCGTACAGTCTTACAAGGCTTAATATAACAAAGATATCTTGATTTGTCTTGGTTATAATCCCATTTCAATGGAAAGCAAGCAGTCTTATGCTATTATAAAGCTATGTCATTGTACCATGTGGTCCTGAAGAAAAGGGAAGAGAGAATGAAGGACGTAAACTTTGCACTTCAATGTGCAACAGCTGAAAATGTGACTTTCATTCATATTTCACTGGCCAGACATCAGTTATATGGCCTCGATTTAACTTAATACAAAGGACACAGAGCATGTAGTATTTCCATAAATTAAGGACAAGAAAGCAGCATTGTAAATATGCATAGCATTATAATTGCCATGTACAATTGCAATACTTGACATATGGTAGTTGCTGTTTAAAAGGTAACTGCTGTCGCCAGGCGCAGTGGCTCACATCTGTAATACCAACACTTTGGGAGGCCAAGGTGGGTGGATCGCCTGAGGTTGGGAGTTCAAGAACAGCCTGACCAGCATAGAAAAACCCCATCGTTATTAAAAATACAAAATTAATTGGGCGTGGTGGCACACACCTGTAATCCCAGCTACTTGGGATGCTAAGGCAGGAGAATTGCTTGAACCCGGGAGGGAGAAGTTGCGGTAAGCGGTAAGCTAAGATCACGCCATTGCATTCCAGCCTGGGCAAAAAGAATGAAACTCCAACTCAAAAA
>NW_016107404.1:4133584-4149332 GCF_001604975.1 Cebus imitator
AACTACTGTCAACCTTCAAGATAGCCCTTCCCCAGTGCAGATCTATCTAAAGATCCTCTCCTTTCCAAATTTCCTTCCTCAACATTAGCTGATTCATTAAGCAGGTTACTACTATATGCATGGACATTATTATGAGGGCATTTGTAAATGTGTATAAAGCTAAAATTAATACTTGCAAGGTTGGTTTTACAAAGAAAATGTGGTTTTCATTGAGTTGTGGACCTTGAAAAATATTTCTTTTTAACACTTTTTGAAGATCCTGTATTACTTTTAGAATTTGACAGGTTAAAAAAAAAAAAAAAACTACTTAAAGAAGCATGCTGTTATTTTTAATGATTAGCCACTTCACATAAAGGTGATAACTATATTAAGAACAGAAGCATAATATACACCTCTGCAAATAATATAAAGTTGAATATTATTACTTAACAGACATAGATCAAAATTACCTTAATAAAAAATCTATTAAGGTTTCCAGATTACAAAAACATCTACTATGTACTTCGGCAGGTCAGGAAAAAAGAAGACATCATAATCTTTAGAGAAATAATATATCAATATCTGTATTATTAAAATAATTTAAAATTTGTACTCTTAACTTTTAGCTTATACCAAACAAAAAGTTATCCATGTGCGTATACATATTTTATATATACCTTTACATACATTTATTTTCTATGTATTTCATATATATTAATATATATATAATATATATTATATATATACAGTATATATATATTATATATATACTGTATATATATACACACACACATACACACACACACACACACACACACTTTTTTTTTTCTTTTTTTAAATAGAGTTTTGCTCTTGTTTCCCAGGTTGGAGTGCTGGTGCTATCTCAGCTCACTGCAACCTCTGCCTCCTGGGTTCAAGTGATTTTCCTATCTCAGCTTCATGAGTAGCTGGGATTGCAGGCACCCTCCAGTACACCCAGCTAATTTTTGGTATTTTTAGTAGAGATGGGGTTTCATCATGTTGGCGAAGCTAGTTTCAAACTGCTAACCTCAGGTGATCCACCTGCCTTGGCCACCCAAAGTGCTGGGATTATAGGCATTATATATATATATGTGTATATATATACACACACACACACACACATACATATATATGATATACAGAGATATATATATATGTACACACACATATATATATGATATACAGATATATATATATATATATATATATATTTAAATCTAAATAATATACTTGTCAAGGGGTTTTCATACTATAGTTTAGGCAGTACCTAAATATGTGAATAGGTAGCTTGTACAGTGAAGAAAGAGTACAAAGTATTTTGGAGAGGTCCATTTATGCACAACTCATAAATCAGCTCCTAAGGGTAGAAGTTCTGTTTAACAGGATGATGTCAGCTCTATTTCTGCCTCAGGCAGGGAATTCAGGATAAAATGTGGCACTGTGAAATTGTTTAAACCACTAATCCCACTGCTTTCATTTATAGAGATATGTGGGGAGTTACATGCTGTTTCACATAATAAGCTGTGGTCATACAGAAGAAAATGCAACTCCAAACACTGGGGAACTGGACATTGTATTTACATTCAAAATTATATTACTGTTATGAAGCAGTCCTCTGGTATAGGTAAATACCAACTAATATCTTATTAAGTAGTGTAGCATGAGTTTTACTAATATTACATTATTAACCCGAATATTGTGTTTTGTTTGCCCAAAGCTGGTCTAAATAAGCCTACAATAATGGAACATGTCTGTAGATAAGGAAGTTAAACTACTATATTTTTTACATTGTGCAAAAAACAAATCAAAAAGACGATTTTAAAATGGAATTCTGTTAGGGTTTCTGGCCATTTTTTCCTTCTAAAGACATAATCTAAAATCTAAAAAAAAAAATAGGAAACATGCAGAATTCTTTCTCATTTTTATTAAAAAATAGGATGAGTTTGGCACAATTTTTAAAGAAACATTTATGTTTTATGGGCTGAGAAGAGCTAGATAACATAGTGTTTTGAAGTACCTGTATTTGGTTTTCATTTTATAACTATCTTTATCATTTACTGGGTATGAGTTTGAGTCATGATTTTACCAACTAATTTTGATGGTTGTATATCATTTTTCCAGCAGAGTTTGATATAATCCAGAAAACACACTTGCCTTTGTCCTTCATAGCCTATTGTGTGGCTGCCAGTTTTATAACAATTTTTGAGCTATCTTTTTAAGTTCTCAAAATTTCTATCAATGAAAAAATGATGATAGCTAACATTAATTGAGCATATTGTGCCTAACAATAGTATTTGTGTTTTTCAGATATCGTCACATTAGCCTTCACAATCAAACGACAAAGTAGGTATCATTATTCTATTTCATGTATCATAAAACTGAAAAGACTAGCAATGGTGAGGCTGGCATTCTAAAATGGGCCACCTGCATGGCCTCTACCCTTGCACTGGGGTACGTTTATGTTCCTACTTTTCGGCAACGTACATTTTCTTTCAGTAGTGCAAAGATAGCACTAATGTGCATTCCCTGCATTGCTCCATTCATTTATCATTTTCAATGATTGATGAATCGCTTTCAACAGCTACCAACACTTCCATCAGTCCACCAACTAAATGCAATGGGTGCTTTACCTTACCAATGTATAACCTCCATCTAGTGGTAAATATGTAATAATGATGGGTTACACAGTGATGAATGTTATCCAAGTGCTTCCTAAAAAAAAACTGGACAGACAAGTCCTACTGAGGAAATTAAAAACTCAGATACAAACAGGACCAATTCCACTGTAAATAATAGAGGGAAATAATGAGTTATGTGTATAGTATTATTTTGAAGTAATGTCATATTTTGAAGACTTGCAATACGAGTTTTTTAATGCCTTCTGTTTGTACAGAGTCTGCATTATATTTATATAAAACTCATAGTTAAAAGATTTCCACATACATTTCTTTTTTTAATTGTACTTTAGGTTCTAGGGTACATATGCAGATCATGCAAGACTGTTGGATAGGTACATACTTGGCAAGGTGGTTTGCTGCCTTCATCCCCCCATCACCTACATCTGGTATTTCTTCCCTCATTATCCCTCCCCACGCTCCTCACCTTTTTCTGTCCTTCCCCTATCCCCCACAACTGACTGCAATGTATGATGTTCCCCTCCGTGTCTACGTGTACAATTCTGTTTTGCTTCCTGTGGCCTTGTAGTATAGTTTGAAGTCAGGCAGCGTGATGCCTCCAGTTTTGTTCTTTTTGCTTAGGATTGTCTTGGCTATGTGGGTTCTCTTTTAGTTCCATATGAAGTTTGAAGTGCTTTTTTCCAGTTCTGTGCAGAAGGTCATTGGTAGCTTGATGGGGATAGCATTGAATCTATAAATTACTTCAGTTATAAATATGTTAGATGGTGTTAGTGTTGCAACAAAAAGAAATCATTATTATAAAGGATAAAAAAGAAAATATGTAGACAACATTTAAAGAGAGTAAACACCAACTGGAGAAGTAATGAAGCTTCCATGGACAAATGTTAGCTTGGACTCTTGCTTCTGTTTTGATTGTGGGCATTATCTACATTTTTACCTATTTGGTTTTATGTTCCCCTCTTTGAGCTATTTCCTGTAAGCACCATTCCTCTTCTTACTCATTAAACTTCATGGCATCTAGGTTTGACATTCACCTGCAGATCTTATTAATAGCTTTGAGCTGTTTCAAAATCCATTCCCCTAATCAATTCCAACACATGGAATCTATTAACGTATGCAAACATATGTGTATTAACAGGGATAGTTGCTAGATTTATGCCACTTTTTAAAGTAACTTTCCATATCTATTAGCATAATTGATTATATGATGTCCCCATAGTTGGATCATTTATGTATATCATGATTTCCAAGTACAAATCTTACTTGGTCATGGTATATTGCTCTTTTTAAACATACAACTGAGTTTCATTGTCAACATTATTTTTTAAATTTTTGCATTCATAATTGGGAAGTGGGTCTCTGGTTACCGTGTGAGTACTACATCTGTTAGGTTAAAAATTACATTTTTGCTTTATTTTTAAAACCAGTTAGTGAATTTCCTTGTTATTTTTTCTGTTCTTGTGATAGGTAATGAACCTAAAAATTACTTGTTTTATTATAACTCTTTTTTCTTTCTTTCTTTTTTTGGTAAGTTTCTAAAAAGTCATTGATAAAACTGCTAAAGATGGGCATGCAAGGTAAAACTTTAAAACTCAGTTTCTTCACTGTTTTCAATATAGTCCAGGTTTTTCTTCCATATTAATTTAGTATCAATAATGTTTACTTTCATACAGATTATTTCATAAAAAATTTAAGTTTATATATATTCTAGTTCTGTATATATGTTACTAACTCCTAAGTTGCTAAGGGTTATGTTACTGTTTCCTCACTTAATATATTTTCAGTAGTTTTCCAGGATATCTAATGTATTGTAGCTCCTTCATTATTTTTCCTCTTGAGGACAGAAAACTTCTGAATTTACATATATATGTGCATGTACAGATGTATATTATTTATATGTATATACATATATAATTTATATATACGTATTTATATATAAGTTCAGAAGTTTTCAGATATATAACATACATACATAAATATGCCTCCTCTTTCTAGTCTAATTTATTTCTAATTTTCTTTGATTTATTCTTTTGCTTTTTATATTTGATTTTTTAAAAATTTTGAATTCATACTTCATTTATTTTCTTTTTTTCTTATTTAATAATAAAAAATTTAAAGCTATGAATTTTACTATGAATACAGCTTTGGATACATCTCATAAATTTGGTAAGTGTAGTTGTAACTTTTTACCAACTATATAATGAAAGTTTATAGTTACTCTTTGACTCTATTCATTTATATGTATCTTAATAATTTATGACTCATCTCATTATTGGTTATTAATTTCATATTACTTCCTTTTATCATTGAATCTTGGTCATAAATTATGGTTTATATCACTTATACTATGAGGAATTTATGCTAGATTTTGGGTAAATAATTTATGCCTTTTTGAAAATTAAACCATAAATGATCTCAAAAAATTTATATTGTCTCCTTGTACAGAGTTAAATATATACTGTTAATTATACTTAATATCATATTAATTCTTCTAATTCCACTATAATTTTGTTTACTTGATAGAGTAAAAGTTGAGAGAGATACCTTGAAGTCTTTGATTCTGATGATTATATTTTTTTTACTATCACGTGTTTCATGAGATTTTTTGTTTTATATATTTTGACATCATATTAGCTGGATTCTCTAGAGTTAGTTATTCCCTCAGTTTATTTTTTTAACCTGTCAATCTTCTTTTGCCTGATGTGAGTATTCTATGCCTGTTGTATTTATTATTTAGGCACTTCAGATGTCTGCTATGACAAGAGAAATAGGGCAAAGAAGATTGATTCGGGTCAGTCAAGGTGAACCACAATCATGTCAGGAATAATTGGCCCCCTCAAACAAAATCTGGAAATGTCATCACTGCAGAAAAGACAGTGTCTGACAGCATCAGCTGGCATTGTAGTCAGGAATGCATCCAGCTGGAAGTTAGAGAAAACATTCAAATAGAAGCAGATAAAATGAAAAATAAAGGAAATGTTAAAAGCAAAGAAAAGAAAAAAATAAAAAGTTTACATTTCTTGTATGAAGAGCACTGGAGGAAAGTAAATGTTAGTATATACTGTGTCCACCCTAGGCCTCTTCTGAGAAAGCAAGATCAACCACAGCCCAGAGGTGGACTCTGAAGACTACAATTGTATTCATTAAAGATTCAACTACTGATTAAAGTATCATATTTAAATCAAACTTACATTAGGTTTGATATTAAATTATAGATGAAGTATATCATGAGAGAGGAAATATATTATCTTAAACAATGAACTATTTTTTCTTACTGACCAAATTATATAAGCCAAGGCAAAAATCAAGTATTACAAATTTAAATTCCAGGAAACACAAATTTCAACAACTTTTAATACATCAACACTATCTATATGTGCAGGTATATTTTTTCATATTTATATTTTAATCAGTATGATTTGCATGCATTAAGGATTATAAAATATTTGTGGTCTATGATATAAACTCTTTCAGAATGTATCTCACCCCAAAGAAACCAAAATATAGCCTTTCTTCTGTTTCTAATAATCATTTTTCTTATTAATTCTACAAAAAGAACACTTGCTATTAAATATCTCTCATTTAAAAACACTTATGGTTATATTTATTTTCTCTTCTTACATTTGTCTCATGCACTGGAAAAAAGCAAACAGTATAGCAGCATTTTACTATAATTCTGCCATAAGAAAGTGCTAAATGTAAATTCATCTTATGAGTTAATAATGATATATCTCATCTCATATTAATTTCAGTAATTGAATGAGAAAACAGCAAGATCTATTAAAAGGACCATTGCTGGTCAAACACTAATGAGAAAATCTCTGAGTCACTGGCTGTCATGGTAACAGGGCATTATCAAAATCTGATTACTATGCCCAGTAGCTACATAAGCGATAGGCTATAGTTCTAATTGTGTTGTCTCTACTTGCAAGATGGGTTTTATGTTCCTAAGAGGTGAGAGGGTGGCAAGGCTCTGTTTAATTTATATACTGGATATGGAATACACTGCATATTCACAAATTAGGGTCAAACATCTAGTACTGAAGATAAATTATACTTTGGAAAGATTTTTGAAAAGTTAAAATTTAAAACAAACTTAGTTTACTCATCATTAACTTACAAATTTCTAAATTTAAACAAAAATTTTCTATCTAATTTTATAGGCATTCATAGCAAAGATAAAAGAAAAATGGTTTTAAAAAGGAGTTTAGTGAAAATATGAAAACAAATCAATAAGAAATCTTCCCAAGAACAAAATTTCCAAGCAGAATGGTTTATAAAAGCACCAAGAACTATGGATTACCAAAAGTAATCAGACCAGAGAGTTTTAGAAAGAGGCAGATCCAAGAAGAATGATGAGCAAAAAACAGGATTGGTGGCGGGAATGGGCCACAGGGAACTGTGGACAGAGCATTCCATCTGCCATGGCAATGTATCTGTGTGTGTCTTTCAGAATGTCCTCTCTTCTGTGCCCTTGATCTTTTAGGTACAAAAATTCAGTGAATTTCAAAAATTACTGGCCCCAGTGTTTTTAGAATTGCTTTGTTCTTTTTAATATCTTGAATGTCACTGAATTTTTTAAAAAATTGATCATTGTTCTCTGATCCTTTTTGGCACATAACTTAGTTCTAAAAGGAAAACTTCAAAGATTAACTAAGGTAAATTCTGGCATACATTATTGACTAGAAATCTCTGTGCCTTGTCAGGGTTTGTGAGCACAGGGAATGCTAATACTGCTTTTACTGAGAAGCTTATTACTCTGGTTAAAAGCATAAGCATGTGGATTAAGTTTTACATGTACCAAATATCAAAAACAATCAAGTCAATATAATGAAAACTCAAGGGGCATTTATCTATACACTTCAAAATTCAGTGGAGGGTGTGTTGTTGCAGAAAGAAAAACATCATCAAAGATGGCAGAGTGAGGAAAGAGAGAAAACAAGCAATTTGCTGGAGAGATTAGGCTATTTCTAGGGCTCCTGTGCACTGACCTGGGATGGAAGCAGCAGTCTGAAAGCCAGTCAGTGTGGCCAACTCCTGTGAGAAGCACGTTGGCTTTTGGAATGTCCAACACCTTCCAGAGTCTGTCTTCACCACAGGAGACTAGGATGTCTTTGTGGGGGTGCACGGAGACACTGCACAAGGAAAAAGAAGAAGAGTTATGGGGAGATAATAGCAAATGTTTTCAGAATGTGAATGAATGAAATGGCAGTGATTATCCAATTTTAGCAAGGCAGGATAGTTCTGATTACTGGCCCAAAAATAAGAGGAAGCACGTTCTACATCTTGGCTAAAGCTCTAACACTAACAGTTTTCTGATCTCCATCAATCTAATCAGCTTCACTGGATCTCAGATTCCTCATTTGCAAGATAAAGTGGTTGGTTTAGGTGACTGTGCATGTCTAATTCTGGTTTGAAAAGAGTAATTCTGGTTTTTCTTTCAGGGAAGAAAACTTATGCCTATGGTATTTTTATGTTGGGATATTTGGACCAGTGGTCATGGTTGTTATAGAACCTCAACATTTCTTTCAAACTACAGTATGTCTTAAATCAGCCATTATGCAGGAAAAGGTTATGAATCATAACCACATTATCATAGTTCTGTAATAAATACTATAAATGAAACATTAACTTCATGGCCCACTATCTACACAAAGTGAAGGAACTAAAATTCTATCCTAATATACCACTTAAATTGGCTTCAGTCAACTCACAGTACACAAATTACAGTAATGAATTCAAGATGGATAAGGCAATTCCCATTCTATAAAGGAATAGAGGTGAAATGAGAAAGAAGTATGTAAGATTAATGATTAACACATTAAGCACTATTATTTGAACCAGACTCTGATCACTGTGGCTATTTTAATACTGGAGCTAAACTATTTTAAAATCAAGTCTACAAGGTTAATGCTTGATATTTTATCTACGGTAATGCTTTAATCTTATTTACATAAAGTTTCATCTATGCCTTACAATGTAATAGGAACAGATGTGTCCAATGTTAAGCACCTATTAAAATTCCAACCTAAATATTAGTGACAAATTGTTCAGTTTCTCAATCTGGCCATCTAAACTCAAAGACATAATACACTTACTTGCCTATGTGGAGCGGTAAGACATATGATGATTTAAAAAATAGTAATCACATGTTCATTTTTCCCTTAGTCTATTCTATAAATGGCCTTGTTCTTTTCTTCTGCAATATGGATTTTAAGAAATACATTTCCCAAAGAAATCATGGCTCTAGTCCATACCAACATGGCTAACTCCAGGCTTATAGGAGAGCAAAACATTTCTCATTATTTATACCTTACATTAAGGCCATTAAACTCAAAAATTATAACTGAAAAATTATTTTTCAACTTAGACCTACATGATTTTGGGAATCTACTGGCTTCAGCATTAGCAGCATTCAGGTCAAAGCCATGTAGCCACTATAGGCACGGCCTTCTTTCTAGTGAAACATTGTTTCATTTTTCTCCAGCATTTTGCTGCTCAAAATAAACACAGTGGAAAGGAAATTATTCATTTTGCAATTCATCATAATGTTGGTTTGTGACTTTCAGAAGGCCAATTCAAGTAAAGAATTTATTACAGCTCCAACCGGATAGAAGATACATTTATAGAACTTAATTAGAAGAAAAATATGATGAGAGGTAAAAAATGTCAGATTAAAATGAATTCTGTATTCAAATGCACTCAAGAAGGCAAACCGAATCCTTGAAGCTACTGAGTATGATGTATGTTGGCTCACAGCTTTCCTGGCAGACACACGCACACTTGACCAGATGATAAATTACCCTCTTTAAGTGAAGATAACTAAAATCATTGATGTTTTTACTAACTTTGAAAGATAAGTTTCCAAAATGACTTTTGTGAGAGGAGCTATTTGTAGAAGTTAAGGAAAAATATAAATACAAACCCACTGATGGCTAATCAGTTTTGTAAGTACTTTTTTCTAACACTTCTCATCCCCTCCACTATGTGGCCTCCTCTGTGATACCTTAAACAACTTTTACTCCCATTCCACATGGATTGATTCTCCTAATCACACTCTGATTTCTCTGCTCATGTATTCCTTTCCTAACATTGGCATAGATACATACATACACACACGTGTGTATATATACATATGTCATTTACAGATACAGTCATATAGATTTTATATATATACATATATATAAAGTCATTTACAGACTTTATATATATATATATATATATACACATATATATATAAAGTCATTTACAGACATATATATATATATATATATATATATATATATATGTCTGTAAATGACTTTTGTGGATAATTCTACACACATTTCAGCCAGGCATAAAATGCTCTTTAGCTGAACAGAAATATTTTCAGTACATCTAGAAAGGAATTTAGTGCTTTCATAATAACACATTAACAAATACATGATTTTGAATTACTCATGGACTAAGTGCATCAGCAAATACTGGGACATAGTGATAAAGACCCCCAGTGAAGTATTCCAGATCTCAGTTCAAATCACTCCCGTGGGAGGGAAGCACAGTTAAAGGGCCATGGACCAGAAATACTTTCCCACATACAGAAGTTGTGTTATTCTCAACTCCATAATGCCACGTATCTATCATCATCATCATCGTCATTAACTAACGGTAATGATATTTAACACTGTTTGAAAATTTAATGTGCCCCATACCTGGTATTAAATGCTTAGTTCTCACAAGTGAAATGAAAGCTCCAAAGAGCAGGGATTTATGTCTGTATTGTTTGCTGTATACTCAACCCCAATAGTAGCTGACACATAGTAGCTATTCAATAAACATTCATTAAATACATAACTTAGTGACTGATGTTGGTACTATCAGTATTGTTATTTTATGCCATAGTAAACAGGGTTAGTAGAGATGCTATGTAAATTGCCCAAGCTTACATTTGGTAGTGAATGTAAGCCAGTTCTGAATCCAGGATGGCTTGGCTTTGAGGTTCACGATTTTAGCTAATCATACTTAGTATGGATCTTCAATCATTTATTATTTATATGTGTACTATAAACATCAATAATTCCTGTTGCAGAGTTTGGTTGTAACTACTACCATTCCCAGTAAATGCTTAAGTCATTTAGTCATTATTAAACCCTGGAGTAAAGAACCCATTTAGGAATTGTCAGTGTATTATATCAGGGCTGGGTACCACCAGACACAATAGTCTTAGAGGGGTTAGAAGACCCTGCTCTCAGCCAGGAGCGGTGGCTCCCGCCTGGAATCCCAGCATTTTGGGAGGTCGAGGCAGGTGGATCATGAGGTCAGGAGTTCGAGACCAGCCTGCCCAACATGGTGAAACCCCTTCTCTACTAAAAATACAAACATTAGCTGGGCGTGGTGGTAGGCACCTGCAATCCCAGGTACTTGGGAGGCTGAGGCAGGAGAACTGCTTGAACCTGGGAGGTATAGGTTGTAGGGAGTGAGACTCTGTCTGGAAAAAAGAAAAAAAAAGAAGACGACGACCCTTCTCTTTACAGTTAATATGCTCTGGTACTGCCAGAGAAACCAAGGGAGGAGAGCCTCTCCGACAATCTATACACGATTTTGTGCAGATTTACTACATGTTGCACTTAACAAGATCTTTAATATGTTTTCTTATGCTAATAGTACAAGCCTGGTATTATACATCAAGTTGTCAGAGGGCACTGACTTCTTTTTTTATTTTTATTTTCATAGAGACCTCTAAAAGTAAATGTAGAACACTATTTAATAATCATTGATTCCATAGGGTTTTAATTCATTAAAAATTTACCCAGTTATACTTAGGCTTCAACTTTGACCATTCTGTTCATCTCTGAATCAATTTTTTGAAGAAGCCGAAGAATAGGAGTAACAACCAATACTTTAGAGAAGTCAGTTCCTCTTCCCAAAATTGCATACATTAACTCATTCCATGGCTATAATGCTGTCATATCTTGGAAATACTCCAGGCTTGGTTTTAGACAATCTCAATAAAGTAAATTTCACAATAAAGCAACTCATGCAAACTTCTTGGTTTCCCAGTACACATAAAAGTTATGTTTATCCTATACTATAGCATATTAAGTATATAAGAGCATTATTTCTAAAATGACAATGAAAATATACTTTATTGCTAAGAAATGCTAATGATGATCTTAGCATTCATCCAGTCATAATCTTTTTGCTGGCGTAGGGTCTTGCCTTGATGTTGATGGCTGCTGACCAATCACAGTTGTGGTTCCTGAAGGCCAAATGGTTGTGGCAATTGAAAATAAGACAACAATCAAGTTTGCCACATCAATGTACTATTTTTTTCAAAAAGATTTCTCTGTAGCATGTGATGCCGTTTGATAGTATTTTACCCACACTGAAACTTCTTTCAAAATTGGAGTCAACCCTCACAAATATCTTCATCAAATATGTTTATGAAATATTTCAACTCCTTCATTGTTAGTTCAACAATGTTCTCAGCATCTTCACCAGGAGTAGATTCCATCCCAAAAAACTACTTTCTTTGCTCATCAATAAGAAGCAACTCTTAGTCCATTCAAGTTTTATCATAAAATTGCAGCAATTGAATCGTGTTTTCAGGTTGTACTTCTAATTCTAGTTCTCTTGCTCCTTCTATCACATCTGATGTGACTTCCTCCACTAAAGTTCTGAACCTCTCAAGGTTATCCATGAGGGTTGACATCGACTTATGTTGAACTTCTGTTAATGTTTATATTTTGATCTCTTCCTGTGAATCATGAAAGTCTCTTCCCCGAAGGTTTTCAGTTTACTTTGCCTAGATCTAACAGAGGAATCACTATCTATGGCAGGTATAGACTTACAAAATGTACTTTTTAAAAAATAAGAATTGGAAGTTGAAACTGACCCATGGGATGCAGAATTGATGTTGTGTTAGCAGGCATGAAAACATTTGTCTCCTTGTACATCTTCAGGACAGTCCTTGGATGACTACATGAATTGTCGATGAGAAATGTATTTTGTAAAGAATCTCTTTTTTTTTTCTAAACAGTAGGTCTCAAATGTGAGCTTAAAGAATTCATTAAATCATGCTGTAAACAGACGGCTGTCATCTAGGCTTTGTTGTTACATTTGTAGATCACAGACAGAATAGATTTAGCAAAATTTTTAAGATCCCAGGATTTTGAAAATGGTCAATGAGCATTGGCTTCAAAGCCCCTAACAAGAGAGTAAACCTGTCATGTGGAGTGTGGAAGCCAAGCACTGACTTCACCCCTCTAGCTGTAAAAGTTTTAAATAATGTATTCTTCCAATAAAGGGCTATTTAATCTATGCTACATTTTTTTTTTTTTATTTGAGACAGAGTCTCGCTCTGCCACCCAGGATGGAGTGCAGTGGAGTGATCTCAGCTCACTGCAACCTCTGCCTCCTGTGTTCAAGTGATTTTCTGGCTTCGGCCTCCTGAGTAGCTGGGATTACAGGGGCCCACCACCATGCCCAGCTAATTTTTGTATTTTTGGTTGAGACAGGGTTTCACCATGTTGGTCAGGCTGGTCTCAACTTCCTGACCTCAGGCGACCCACCTGCCTCAGCCTCCTAAAGTGCTGGGATTACAGGTGTGAGCCACTGCTCCCTATGGTGAAGATTGTTTTAGTTTAGCCACCTTCATTAATTATCTTAGCTAGATCTTCTGGATAACTTTATATGGCTTCTACTTCAGCACTTGCTGCTTCACCTGACACTTTTATGTTATGGAGATGGCTTGTTTCCTTAAACCTCATGAACCAAACCCTGCTAGCTTCAAACTTTTCTTTTGCAGCTTTCGCACTTACCCGACTTTGTGGAATTGAAGAGAGTTAGAGCCTTGCTCTAAATTTGGTTTGTCTTAAGGAAATGTTGTGGCTGGTTCCATCTTTCATATAGACCACCACAGCTTTCTTATGTCAGCCATGAGGCTGTTATGCTTTCTTATCATTCGTACGTTCAGAAGAGTAGACCTTTTTATCTCCTCTAAGAACTTTTATGTTGCATGCACAACTTGGCTGGCTGTTTATCTTAGGAGGCCCAGGTTTCAGCCTATCTCAGCTTTTAACATACCTTCCTTACTACACTTAATCACTTCTAGCATTTAATTTAAAGTGAGAGCCATGCAACTCTTCCTTCACTTGAACATGCAGAGACCACTGTAGGGTTACTAAGTGGCCTCATTTCAATACTGTTGTGTCTCAGGCAATAGGGAGGCCTGAGGAGGCGAAGACAGACAGGGAAATGGCAAACTGGTGGGAGAGTCAGAACATACACAACATTTAGTGATTAAGTTTGCAGTCTTATATGGGTGTGGTTCTTGGCATCCCCCCAAAATTAAAAGAGTAACATCAGAGATCACCAATAATACATGACCATAACAGATATAATAATAATGAAAAAGTTTGAAATAATGAAAGAATAATCTAAACATGACACAGATATAAGAAGTGAGCCCACACTGCTGGGAAAAAAAAATGGTGCTAATAAACTTGCTTCATGCAGGGTTGCCACCAACCCTCATGATGTGGTTTGGCTCTGTGTCCCCACCCAAATGTCACCTTAAATTTTAATAATCCCTACATGTCAAAGGTGGAAGTAGGTGGGGAAAATTGAATCACGGGGGTGGTTTCCCCCATGCTGTTCTGATAGTGAGTTATGATTAAGTTCTCATGAGACCTGACGGTTTTATAAGGGACTTCCCCTCTTCTCTCTGCTCTCATTCTCTCTCCTGCTGCCTGTGAAGAGGTGCCTTCTACCATAATTTTAAGTTTCTTGAGGCCTCCCCAGACATGTGGAACTGTGAATCAACTAGACCTTTTTCCTTTATAAATTACACAGTCTCGGATATGTCTTTACAGCAGCCTAAGAATGAACTAATACAGTAAATTGGTATACAAAGAGTGGGATGCCGCTGTAAAGACACCTGAAAAGTGAAAGCAACTTTGAAACTGGGTAACAGGCAAAGATTCGAACAGTTTGGAGGACTAAGAAGAAGACAGGAAGCTGTGGGAATGTTTGGAACTTCCTAGAGACGTGTCGAATGGTTTTGACTAAAATGCTGTTTTGGTATGAACAATTAAGTCCAGGCTTAGGTGGTCTCAGATTGAGATGAGGAACTTGTTGGGATCTGGAATAAATGTGACTCTTGCTATACTTTAGCAAAGACACTGACAGAATTTTATCCCTGCCCTAGAGATCTGTGGAACTTTGAATTTGGGAGATGATTTAGAGTATCTGGCAGAAGAAATTTCTAAGCCCCAAGCATTCAAGTTGTGACTTGGGTGCTCTTTAAAGCATTCAGTCAGTTTTAGGCACGCACAGAGATATAATTCGAAATTGGAACTTATGTTTAAAATGGAAGCAGAGCATAAAAAGCTCAGAAAATTTGCAGCCTGATGATGAGATAGAAAAGAAAAACTGATTTTTTCTGAGGAGAAATTCAAGTTGGCTGCAGAACTTTGCATAAGTAATGAGGAGCCAAATGTTAATCACCAAGATGATGGGGAAAATGTCTCCAGGCCATGTTAGAGGTCTTCATAGCAGCTCCTCCCATCACAGACCCAGGGGCCTAAGAGGAAAAAACGATTTCATGGGCCAGGCCCAAGGCCTTGCTGCTTTGCGCAGCCTTCATACTCTGCCCTGCATCCTGGCCATGACTAGCAGAGGCCAACATACAGCTCAGGCCTTTGCTTCAGAGGGTGCAAGCCCAAAACCTCGGCAGCTTACATGTGTTGAGCCTGTGGGGGGAGCAGAGTTAAGAACTGAGGTATGGGAACCTCTGCCTAGATTTCAGAAGATACATAGGTATGCCTGGATGTCCAAGCAGAGTTTGCTACAGGGGCATATTCCTCATGGAGAACCTCTGCTAGGGCAGTGTGGAAGGGAAATGTGGGTTTTGAGCCCCCAGAAAGATTCCCCACTGGGGCACTGCCTAGTGGAGCTTTGAGAAGGCCACTGTTCTTCAGACTACAGAATAGGTCTAATGACAGCTGGCACTGTGCACCTGGAAAAGCTGCAGACAATGCCCATGAAAACAGCTGGGAGGGGGCTGTACCCTGCAAAGCCACAGGGATGGAGCTGCCCAAGGTTATGGGAGTCCACCTCTTGCATCAGTGTGA
>NW_016107404.1:4149342-4160046 GCF_001604975.1 Cebus imitator
GAGCCCATCTCTTGCATCAGTGTGACCTGCATGTGAGACATGGAGTCAAAGGAGATCATTTTGGAACCTTAAGGTTTAATGATGGGGCCTGTAGCCCTTGCTTTGGCCAATTACTCCCATTTGGAATGGGTGTATTTACCAAATGCCTTTATCCTAGGAGGTAAATAACTTGCTTTTGATTTTATAGGCTCATAGGCAGAAGGAACTTGCCTTGTCTCAAATGAGACTTCGGACTTGGACTTTTGAGTTAATGCTGGAATGAGTTAAGACTTTGGGGGACTGGAAGGAACATGATTATGTTTTGAAATATGAGGGCATGAGATTTGGGAGAGGCCAGGGGTAAAATGATATGGTTTGGCTCTGTGTACATACCCAAATCTCCCCCTGAATTGTAACAATCCCCAAATGTCAAGGACAGGACTAGGTGGAGAAAAGTGAATCATGGGGGTGGTTTCCCCCATGCTGTTCTTGTGATAGTGAGTGAGTTCTTATGAGATCTAATGGTTTCATATGGGGCTTCCCTCTTTGCTCTGCTCTTATTCTCTCTCCTGCTGCCCTGTGAAGAGATGCCTTCCACCATGACTGTGAATTTCCCAAGGCCTCCCCAGCCATGCAGAATTGTGAGTCAATCAAACCTCTTTTCTTTATAAATTTTCCAGTCTCAGGTATGTCTTTATAGCAGTGTGAGAATTAATACACTTCAGTTAGAAAAACATGCAATATCTATGAAGTGCAATAAAATAAGGCATTTCTGTACTCCTATGAGTTAGTTTACCACTATCCCCATTTTTCCAGGTGGAGGAACTGGGACACATAGGGGTTAAGTGATCCACCCAAGGTCACAAAACTAGGAAGTGGCAGAGACAGAATACGTGAACTTGAATGAACTATCTAGAGTCCATATCTTTAAGTAGAGTGAGCTCAGTACCTCAGTTGCCTTTTCCTTTCTTAGGTGAGAGCAGAGGATGTTGTTTTATGTATGTCTACAAGATTTATTAGCATGCATTTTGAAGTTTCAAAAGCACTGGCCTTTTTTTGTCATTTTCTAACCATGCGTAAAAGGTTATAACTATTATTACTTGCTATTTTCTGAAAATTGTCTAGATTTATGGTGGTGGTGGGATGGATAAAACAAAGATAATCACTAAAGAAGCACTTATGGTCTAAAGCAGAGGTTGGCAAACTTTTTCTGGAAAGGGGCAGACAGTAAATATTTTACACTATGGACCATATGTTATCTGTTTTAACTTTTCAGTTCTGCTGTTGCGGCATGAAAGCAGACATAGACCAAACATAAATGATCAAGGATGTGTTTCAACAAAATTTTATTTACGAAAATAGTTGCTGGGCTCGGTTTGGCCTGTGGGCCATAGTTTGCTGATCCCGATATATTTGCATGAAATGGAGTAAACTAGTGTTTAAGAGTGTGGGCTCTGGAGTAAGTGTGAGTTTGAACTCTTGCTCCAGTGTTAACTAGCTAGGAATCCTTGGATAAATTTCCTTATCAGTATTTTTCTCAGTCACCTCACCTGAAAAAATGGGACTACTGTAGTATTGATCACGTAAGCTTATTATGGGAATTTTTAAAGTTAACACTTGTAAAGGACTTAGAACAGTGCTAGACACATAATGAAAACTTAGTGAACATTATCATAGCACAGAGAGACAGGGTCCTTGGGGTCTACCTGCCTAGATTTGAAGAATGGCCTACAACTTAATTACTAGCTGATAATGTTGTACATCTCAGCTTTCTTATTTGTGAAAACAGGGTAAAAATACCGATACATCAGGGCATTTGAGGATAAAATAAGTTGATATATATAAAGTAGTTAGAACAATTATCTGAACATTTGTCAGCTTTCCACAAATGTCAACTAGTATTACTATTATTCAACATTACTGTAGTTCATTGTAATTTGGCCCTTCCTATAGTTAACATCTATCAGTCATACTTTCTTCTTTTAAAGAACCTGGGTAGGACATTCACTACTCACAGTTGTAGATATTTACAGTTAAATGATGTTTTCTCTTAGTTTTGATAAACGTTGGACATTGCTGTGTTTTATGTGATGTTAAGTCACTGACAAAAATGCAGCCATCATAAATAACACTTTCCCAAGGAATTTTATGATTGTTTCTTTCATGATATAGATTGCAGGAACACACTGAGGGAAACAGTGGAAAGTATGTACATATCCACTCTTATCCGTACTTGCATGTATGCAACTGGTACAACGTAGTTGCTCATCTTGGTGGAGAAGTTCACTTTAGAGCCTGGCATGCAGAGCTAAAGATAGCAGGATACCTCTCCTTAAGCTTTGTCCCCAACTAGGTCTTCCTCTTATAACCATAAAATGACGTTCATCCTCAGAGATGTCATCCCAAAGTTCTAATAAATAAGAATAATAAGCTTTTGCTTAATTTCTTCCTGGCACCTGCTCTAAGTGCCACAAAGTCATTTTACTTCAAACTTTGAATATAAGCTTTCTACTTCCCTTTAACTTACTATTAATTATAATTACAAGATTCAAAGACAAAGCCCCTGTCACCACATTCCTAAGTTAATAAGCTTGTAAGTAGGGTGAAAATCATACAGGAACACAGCTTAGAGATTCAAAAAAAGACATTGTGGTGAACGCTAGTCCTGCTTCTTAATCAAGTCATGTCCTAATGAAGTATCCATAAAATGTTTTGTTATACAATACACCAGGCATGTTACATAAAATATTATGTTCTGGCAGAGATTTTTTCTTTTATAATAGGACACATTTCTTATAATAGACCACATGATATATGCTTCAAAAGCTCTCCTCTCTAATTGAAATTGTTCTTTCCAGTAGTGGCATTACAGAAGGATATTTTGTAGGGAGCATGTGTAGGTGTATGGTGAACACTATTAATTATCAGTAGAGTCGGTGACGTAAGCACCACTGTTAGACTTTTCAAAAGAGAATCTTAATCCAAAAAAAGATTGTCACACAAGAAAGACTAATTAGATACCCTTGTCTTCCTTTTAGGTTATTCAGCATTGTAAATGTTTCCTTCACTTCAGTTCACAGGCTCTAATTATTGCCAAAACAGAAGATGCACAGTGGGTGGAAAATAAATCAGTATCAAAATGTGTGCCCCATGAACGTAAGATGACCGCTTATGTACTTGTCCTTAAAGACAACACACACTTACAGATTAGGTATGCTTTAATCAGTCTGCCAGGACAAATAAATAAAAAGGAGTTGTCTGACTGTTGCTCAGTTAATAACTGCATCTTATATCATGATGTGCATCCACATTTATATAAAGTACTTTAACATGAAATTTTTTAATTATTCCAGCAAATATGTGTTTAAAGCCTACAACGTAGTATGCAATACAGAGGCATCACCCTCAGAAAGCTTACCTATGAGTAGGGGAGAACAAATAACAAAGTAACTGAACAAAATAACTCAGCTACAAAGGAAACATTATAATGTGATACAATAATTTGGGGGACAATGTTATTTTTGATGAGGTTGTCAGAGGAGCCTACACTGAAGACATGACCTCCCAGCTGAGACCAGAATAAGGAAGAAGAATCTTTAGGATGGTCTAAGGGCATATGATTTCAGTCACAGGTGATCTCAAGTGCAAATGCGCTAGGCTGCAAGGAGGCAGTGTACTCAAGGGACAGAAGGAAAGCCAAGGTGAATGAAGAGAACGAACAAGGAGGACTGTGTTGAAGATGGAAAGGGAGCGAGAGGAAGGCAAGAACCAGGTCATGTCGGGCCTGTAGACTAAGGAAGGAATACCAAATTTCTCCTAAGATCATTTCATGGTTTTAAGTAGGAGAATTACATATGATTGGTATGTTTTTAAAAGATCTCTGTAGCTGCTCTGTGGAAAATGGAAAAGTGAGAAACAGGAGAAGAAATGGGGACACTAACTTGGAGAGTACAGTGGTGACCCAAGAGCTGTTTACGGCTCCTCATCTTGATGGCAGATGGCACTTTAGTGTTATTGGTATTTTCACCACCACCTTCATGAAAGGTCAACTCATAGTTGTCCTCACCATTAAAAAATATTTAATAATTGGCCGGGCGCGGTGGCTCACGCCTGTAATCCCAGCACTTTGGGAGGCCGAGGCAGGTGGATCACAAGGTCAAGAGATCGAGACCATCCTGGTCAACATGGTGAAACCCCATCTCTACTAAAAATACAAAAAATTAGCTGGGCATGGTGGTGCGTGCCTGTAATCCCAGCTACTCGGGAGGCTGAGGCAGGAGAATTGCCTGAACCCAGGAGGCGGAGGTTGCGGTGAGCCGAGATCGCGCCATTGCACTCCAGCCTGGGTAACAAGAGCGAAACTCTGTCTCAAAAAAAAAAAAAAATTAATAATTAAGTATACTTAAAAAGTGTCAAGGTGAAATGCAAATGCAATAAAAGTCACAAAATAAATGTGTATGCAGAACACAATAATTTTAAATCTGTCAAAATAAGAGAGTGTATCTTATTCATTTTCAGAAGACAGCTAAGTAAATGTAAAAACAAAAAAAAAATGAAATCTTAATACTTCCCTAGCACTTTAAGTTTTAAATATTGTGAGATTATGGGTTTTATTCAAAGCAGAGTAGGACGTATATCATTAGGATCTAGAAAGTGGCATTGTCCTTTCATATTTCACTAGAGTAGAGCAGTTTTACAGTTTTTTTTTCAGTTTGCGGACTTATTATTCACTCCCTACAGGGTAGTAAATGCTAAAGTTTCAGTATTTTCTTTCTTTCCAATCTTACATGTACAGTGTATGCCTTGCCACCTGGCTGGTAGTGCTAATCCTGATCCTTGGCAAGGTTAAGAGGCAGCCAAGACTAGATGTATGCTCTGGCTCAAATACAGGGAAAGGGCTCACGTAGTGACTTAGACTTAATAGACACTCAATGGATACTGTGATTAAAATTCACCCATGTTGTAGAACATTATAACATTCATCTATATTATCAGTTTATTTTTATTTTTATTTTGAGAGAGTCTTGCCCTGTCACCCAGGCTGGAGGTCAGTGGCACAATCTTGGCTCACTGCAACCTCTGTCTCTGGGTTCAAGTGATTCTACTGAGTCAGACTCTTGAGTAGCTGAGACTACAGATGTCCGCCACCACACCTAATTTTTGTATTTTAGCAGAGACAGGATTTCATCATGTCAGGCTAGTCTCGAACTCCTGACTTTAGGTGATCCACCAACCTCAGCCTCCTAAAGTGCTAGATTACAGGCATGAGCCTCCATGGTCGGCATATATTATCAGTTTATAGATTCAACCCAAATCGTTTTAAACATGGTATCGATTCTTTGGCATTTCTCATCCCATGTAAAGAAGCCATTCCATACAACTTTCTAAAAACTTGTATTTTATTCTTAAATTTGATAGCAGCATTTTATCCTTCCAAACTAAAATTTTAGTTTAATTCTGAATATAAACACTTCTTTAGGAAAAGTCTTCAGGGTGAATAAAGTCAAGTTTTAGCTAACAGTGATTAAATTAATTATTAAATAAGGGTAATACCATTTTGTCCTTTTAAATATACTAATGTAAATGTTTCTTGGAAATTTGTAGACTGATACATTATAAGAAAAAAATCCAAATTACAAATAAAAATATAAAGATTTACATTTTATGATATTCAACTCAAAATCATTTATGGAACATCAACATACAAGCAAATACACAGCCTAGTAATCTTTCCTAAGTCACCACTGACCAAATCTCATCAACAAATGTTCTCTTACCCTCCTGTCTTCCAACCCTCTTTCTACCCAGAAGAAAATCATAAAAACCAGAATTTCTCTTTCCAAAGGTGGGTCTTAGAAACTAGAACCTATCTCCTTAAAACCTATCACCATAAAATCTTCTCTCCTTTTCCTTAAAGATCTTCATTCCGGGAGGTCCTGCCATATACTCAAAAAAGAAGAAATGCTATATGGGGAAGCCAGAAGAATCTGAATTGTCATGCCTTTCTGGGTTTTCCCTTCCAGCTTATCACCATTGAAGCACAGCCTTTTGTTCAATCGCATTTCTATTAAACTGTCCATTCTTCATCAAAACTAAACATAGACAGTATTCCCTGGGCTTTAAGTTTTCATTTTTGAAGTTTACTGTGTTATGAAAAACTTATATTAAACCAATTTGTTTTGCTTTTCTCTTATTAATGTGCCTTTGCTTAGGAGTGCCAGTCCTGACCCTTACAAAAAAACATCTTTCTGGTTTTCCTGTAATCCATTCAATGTCATTTCCATTTTCTTCAAAGTTACTCAACTTTCTAATATTTAAAAGAAATAGCATTTCAAAATATACAGATTCAACTAAAGAAAATTTGTAAACTTCAAAGACAGGAGAATCAACATCTACTATTTTGGTAAATGGAATGAGGACAATCAACAAAACAGGTTAACTCCCTCCGGATTTATAAAAATATCTCCTGGAACCTTCCTGATACCTTAGCGGCTGAACATTTTATGCTACATAGTTATATATATACTGTGCTTCATGTTACAAACTCACTGCACTTCTTTATGATTTAACAAGTTTGAGAAGATACATTACACACTTATGTTCTAAAGAAACCCATTTCAGTAATAGTTTATGTGGTTATTTCATGTTTCAGCAATTTACAAGAATTTTGTGTTGCTGTGAATATAAAATTTTCCATTTCATATCTTTTATTAGTGACAGACAGTAGATTCTTTGGAATGACAGTCAAACTTCCTATGGTATGGGCTTTAACATGAAAAATCTCTTTTCTAGGAGGATATTTAGAAATATAGACTACCTATAATTTAGAAATAATTGGAATAATTACAACCAAAGACACAAAATTGAGGTAAATATACATGCTGTAGTATAGAATTCACTTCAATGTGACCCAATTTATTAGATACCACCAAGCCAATGTGATGATTGCAATGACATATAAATATTGACTTTTTGTATCTGCTTTATAAATAAATCAGAAAGCTAATATTAACTATTTAAGTTTTTTTAATCATTAAAGTACACTCATCAAATTTCAGCACTTTCACAAAATGAAGTGCTATGGTTTGGATATGTTTTGTTTGTTTGTTTCCACCAAATCTCATGTTGAAATTTTATCTCCAGTTTGGTGATGTTGGGAAGTGGGCCTAGGTAGGAGGTGTTTGGGTCATAGGGTGGATCCTTCATGGATGTCTTGGTGCCATTCTCATGGTGGTGGTTAGTTCTAACTCTATGAGTTCCTGCATGAGCTAGTTCTTAAAAAGAGCCTGGTACCTCCCTGTTCTTTCTCTTGTTTCATCTCCTGCCATGTGATCTGTGCATAAGCTGGCCCTCTATCGCCTTATGCCAAGAGTGGTAGCAGACTGAGGTTCTCACTACATGCAGATGTCCAACCTTGAACTTTCCAACCATCCAGAACTGTGAGACAAATACATCTTTTTTACTTTATAAACTGCTCAAGCTCAGGTACTGCTTTATAGCAACACAAAGCCATAAGGTTTGGAATTTGAGGCATATATTGAAATTAACCCAAGCTATATGTATTTGTATGTCAATCTGAGTCTCAGTTTCTACACTCAAATTTCTAAGTAAAAAAAATTGTTTCTTTAATTTTTTTTGGATTTTTTAAAATGTCAATTTAAAATGACATTTACATGTCAATCTGATTTATTGTTTTATATTTATTGATTTATATTTACATATAAATCAATTACATATAAATTTATTTATATTGACATATAAATCTCAGCTTTATATGTCAATATGAGTCTCAGTTTCTACACTAAAATTTCTAAGTAAAAAAATTTAATTTTTAGAATTAAAAGAAATTGTAAGTATAAAATTTCCAATTAAAAAATTCCTAAGACTGAATAAGTTTCTATTATCATAGCTCAACTGTGTCATAGGCCATGCACAGAGACTGATGGGAACAAAAGGAATAGATCAAATGGGGTTTGGCACTCACAATATGCAACTGGAAATGCTGGCAAGGGAAACTGAAGAGTTGCAGGGGTGATAACCTGCATCAGTTTCCAGTGGTTGGGAGAAAGGAAATAGGGATGGGAAGAAGGGAACAGGTGTATAAGCTGGAATTATAAAAACACTTTGATAAAGTTGTTAAAAATTACTCCACGAACACAAATAAGGTGAATTCAGAGGTGACAACCAGATAGATATACCTAGAAATGATAAATGGAATGAAAAGTACATGTTTAAGGGGAAGGATTAAGTGGTCAACTCAACCAAGGTAAAAACTGATGAACATATAAAGTTTTGAGATGTAAATCCAAAAATGGAAGCACAGTATCCAGAAATGGGTATAAACAATGGCAAAGTAAGAAAACCAAGGAATAGACATGAAATTAGTCCTGATATTCTGTCATGAGGTAGGATACCACTTTATGCATCTTTTACTTCCAAACAGTTATCTCTGCATCTTAAACTCTGCTGATATCTTGTTTCTTCTAATTCATGTGAAACAAGCAAAAATAAAGAGATGTCTATTCACTCTTCATCCATTCACTTTGGGTAGGAAAAGAGCAAAGAGGGAACATCTAAACAGCAACTTACTACAATCCAGACAAGAGCTAGAGCTTCCATTTTTACAGACCAAACAGGAGTAACTCCACAGATATTCAGCTGAATAATTTATTATCTACACTGAGTTCTACCAAATTCATGGAAAGAAATAAAAGGTATGCACCATTCCCAGCTCTCTCAATCACACAGCTTCATCATCTCTCATTAATAACTCAAATTGCTTTCCTTATTTCAGCACTGAATTTCTACACACATACCTCTCTCAAAATTACCCAAAGATTCGTCTATAACATATGTCACTGCCTCCAGTTACTTTTTGTACTATATGCCTATGTATGTCATTTGCTTGTAACATTTTGTTGTCCTTATCAAGGAGAGAGAATTCACAGCAAGAGTAACCATGAGAATTCTGTGTCTGCTACAGTGTTTCTCTCTCCTTAACCATGCTTGTTTTAACTCTGCCTGGGACCTGTTTCCCTCTGACTACCTCACTTATATAAACATAAGAATGCGTAAGAATCAAATGGTTTGGATGTTGGTCCTCATCCAAATCTTACGTTGAAATGCAATCCCCAATACTGAAGTTGGGGCTTGGTGTGAGATATCTGGATCATGGAGCTGGGTCCATCATGAATGGCTTGGGCCATCCTTTGGTGATAAGTTAGTTCTTCCTCTTAGTTCACATGAGATCCAGTTGTTTAAAAGTATGTGACACCTCAATCATTGTCTTTCTCTCTTTCTCTTGCTTTTGCCATGCGATATGCCAGCCCCCCTTTGCCCTCCACCATGATTAAAAGCTCCCAGAGGCTTCGCCTGAAGCTAAACATATGCCAGCACTATACTTCTTATAAAAACTGTAGAAAAATGAACCAATTAAACCTCTTTTCTTTATAAATTACCCAATCTCAGGTATTTCTTCATGGCAGTGCAACAATGGCATAGCACAATGTCCACACCAAAACCTCTGGAACCTGTGAATATGCTTAAAATAGAAAAATTATCCAGACGGGTGGATCTAGTCTAATTACAGCAGTTCTTATAAGCAAGGGAAATTAAATGAGGCAGAGGGTAGGTCAGATAGATGAAAAGCATGAGGAAACTTAATCCACCTTGCCTGTTTTAAAAATGAAGCAATGGTGGCAAGAGTCATGAAACAAGGACGTCCTCTGAAAGTTAACAAGTGCTTCATCTGACAGCCAGCAAGGAAACAGGAAGCTCAGTTCTACAACCACTAAACCTGAAGTCTGCCCACAACCTGGATGAGACCGGAAGCACACTCTATCTTGGAGCCTCCAGGCAAGAGACTAGACCTGCTGACCCTTTGATTTTAGCTCAGTGAGATCCTAAGCAGCAGAACCCATTGAGGCTTCACAGACTTCTGACCTAAAACTGTGAGATAATAAATTAGTGTTTAAGTCACTAAATTGGTGCTAATTTCTTATAGCAGCAATAGAAAACAGATGCAGTATAACAATGAGTAACAAAGGAAATTAAATTAAAATGCATACATTACAAAGAATATGAAATTATCATTTCTAGTATTTTGATAAACATGTCTCACTGTATTAGATTAACTGTTTACAATAAAAATAACTCCATTATTATTTTATTTACAATTATTTTATGTCAAACTAACTAGATGAAACACAATTTTAAGACATGGACTGGTTTTACTAATGGTATTTTTATTGATTTTGAACCATACAGGAACATTGTAATTGAGTCAGAAAAACTGTAGTCAAAAAAGTAAGTAAAATAAGCTACTTTAACGTCCACCACAGTGAAATGTTAAAATCATCTTATTCCAAGAAGAGTTTCTTCAGGTACTATTGGCAGGTAATTTCAACAGGGATATATACATACATATGTATATAATATAATACTACATTATATGTAACTTATACATTAGTATAATATATTCTATATGTACTTTTAAGTTCTAAACCTTTCTAAACAGGCTTCAACTGATTTATCAGATTTTTGGATTATCAATGGTAAATTCTTTTTCCCTAAAAGATAAATGTGAAACTAATTTTCAAAACAATTTTCACACCTAAAAAAAGCCCAGGTCCAGATGGGTTCACAGCTGAATTCTACCAGACATACAAAGAGGAGCTGGTACCATTTCTTCTGAAACTATTCCAAACAATACAAAAAGAGGGAATT
>NW_016107404.1:4162511-4180938 GCF_001604975.1 Cebus imitator
AAAAAAAAAAAAAAAAAAAAAAAAAAAAAAAAAAAAAAAAAAAAAAAAAAAAAAAAAAAAAAAATAAAAAAAAAAAAAAAAAAAAAAAAAAAAAACCACTTTTCAACAGTTTTAAAAATCACAATAGTTTACAAAATATTTTGGATCATTGTTGATACGTTTTAACTTATAAAAATAATTAAGGCATATGAATTTATGTCAAATTATCTGACTAATGACTTGTACTAGCCAATGAGATGCCAGTAAATGTATCACACTCAAGAGACTTGAAAAGTATTTGTATGATTTGGCTGGGTGCAGTGCTTCACGCCTGTAATCTCAGCACTTTGGGAGGCAGAGGCAGGCGGATCACAAGGTCAGGAGTTTGAGACCAGTCTAACCAACGTGGTGAAACTCTGTCTCTACTAAAAATACAAAAATTAGCTGGGCACAGTGGCGTACACCTGTAATCCCAGCTACTCAGGATTGAGGCATGAGAATCACTTGAAACCGAGAAGTGGAGACTGAAATGAGGAGATCGCACTACTGCACTGCAGCCTGGGTGACAGAGCAAGACTCCATCTCAAAAAAAAAAAAAAAAGAAAAAGAAAATGATTAGGCTTGCCCTTTCTCACTGCTACCTCAACCCCACTTTCATCATGAGAAGATATCTATCTGTCCTAGTCTGATGGAGGATGAGACATGGAGCAGAGTAAACATGGCCTGATTTTTCACCTCAAACCAAATCAGCTGATTCACACATCTGAGTGAGTTCAGTTAAGATCAGAATAACCACCCAGCTGAGCTCAGCTACAAACAGCAGAACTGCCCAGCTGACTATATCAGATGCCTGAGCTTTAAACTCTTACCATTGTGTTCCACTGAGGTTTTATGGTATTTTGGTTTTGTTTTTGTTTTTAACGAAGAATTAAGGTGATGAAAGCTAACTGATACAGATGCACTTTTATAACACTTTGTATCAGAAAAGTTATTCTTTTCTTATTTTAACCATTTATTGCTATTGAAATAAGAAATTCTTTGTGTACATATTGCTTTGAGCTTATTAACACTGTTCATGTTCATTAGGATTAAGAATATAATTAGACATATAAAATAAAATAGTAACAATTTAGAAACTTTTTTCATTATACATATATGTACTTGATTTTAATGACAATTTGCTCAGGACAAAGTATTTAGTCTATTTTAGAAATTATAGCATTTAGAATCATAGTCATAGGACAATGGTGCCAGAAGGGATTGCCCATTTGAATAATGTTTTATGCAAATATACCATGTTATATATACATTGTGAAAAATGTTGAATTCCAGATTCACTCTCCACTGCCACTCAGTATATTTTTGGATCATATCCTCTCTTTCCAATTTATCTGTATTGCTATGTATGCAAAACAATTTTACTATTATCTTACAATAGCCTTTAATTTGGAAAGCAGATCAATTTCAAAAAGCAGTATTACATAAAGATGAATGACCAAAAACATTAAAAATAGTTACTTTATGACATTGTTTCCCTTCATTGGTAAAGACAGTAAAAAACTGGCTATAACTGTGAATATTTAAAACTAATTTTAAAATAATTTATGCTCTTCAGACCCTACACCTTATTCATAATCAATTAGCATTTACTGGCTATTATAAGTCCAAGACCTCATGAATCAAAAAACAAGAACAACATAAAATGACTTTTGGTGTTGTTAGATTTGTAATCTGAGGTATTTAATTCTGCCTTCTGTAAACTGGTGATTATGAATATTATATAAAAAGTTATATTTTTCAAATTGCGCATGAATTAATTTATTGACCTAATCATCTCCTGCCTGTTAGAAATTCCAAAATCATTTGCTTAAGGTCCTTTGGTCTGGGTAGATGACCAACATCACTTTTTTTATTCTTCTCTTTCAATTACAGTCCCTTTTTATCAATTATGATAATTTCCCAGTAACTTTTCCTCCTCCTTTTTGACTCCATCTTTTCCATCTGATCTCTCAACATTAAATAGGTTGAGACAAAACTTTTGTGTTGGATACTCTTTCCCCGCTAACTTTTCCCATTCATTACTTCAGGTTTCATTGGTCATGCTACTACGTTACTAGAAACATCAAGAGAAGTAGAAAACCTTTACACAAGCTGAGTATTCCTTGTTCTAACCCTCTGTCCTCAGACAATCTGAAGACATGAGGACAAGAATGAGAGGGCAACTAGCTTTTTGACCTTCAGGTTTTAGCTTTCTTATTTCTAACATTACTGTCACCCATACTTGCCAATCTGAACTATAAACAATCTACAGCTTTCCCAATGGCCTGAAATAATCAAAATTTTTATAATTTTTATATTACTATAATGATAATAATCCTAACTTTAGGTCATAGTGAGCTCTTGACATTACCAAAGAAGAAGGGTGGCTTTTCTTGTTTTGTTTTATTTTGAGATGGAGTCTCACTCTGTCACCCAGGCTGGAGTGCAGTGGTGTGATCTCAGCTCACTGCAGCCTCCACCTCCTGAGTTCAAAAGATTCTCCAGCCTCAGCCTCCTGAGTAGCTGGGACTACAGACGCACACTACCACACTCAGCTAATTTTGTATTAGAGACAAGGTTTCACCATGTTGGCAAGGCCGGTCTCAAACTCCTGATCTTAGGTGATCCACCTGCCTCAGCCTCCCAAAGTGCTGGTTTTACAGGTGTGAGCAACCTCGCCTGGCCTAGAAGGTTGTTTATTGACTCTGCATTGTAAATCTTGAAAAAAAGACTAACACGGGCATATAAAACACTAAAACAATGTGGCTTTCATAATCTTGGGACTGGATTTGATAGTGGTATTATTTGGTAGCTCCTGATGTGTCTTGGACTTTTGGGTAAGCTGCTGCTTTTATAGGATTGTACAAAGTTGTGAATAATGTGAGCCAAGTGCATGGATTAGTCACTGTAGATTGCGTGGTTCTGTATGACTGGCTTCATGAGAAAATTAATCAACATGAAACGTTAAATTACAAAAATCAGCATTTCTCTGGTACAGCTTATTTAAAAAATAAACTTGCTTAAAATATATGTTAAGCTTTTCTTTTTACATTTTTAAGAAAATGTCTACAATAATGACCATGGTGGCTCATGCCTGCAATCCCTTTGAGAATTGGTGTAATTAGCATTTTGGGAAGCCAAAGTGGGAGGATCATTTGGGTATAGGTGTTCAAGACCAGCCCAGGCAACATACTGAGCCCTTGCTGCTACAAAAAATGAAAGTAAAAAAATTAACTGAGTGTGGTGGCACATACCTGTAGCCCTAGCTACTTAGGATGCTGAGGCAGGAAGATGTTTGAGTCTAGGAAGTGGAAGTTACATTGAACTATGATCATGCCACTACATTCCATTCTGGGTGACAAAGCAAGATCCTGTCTCTGAATGATAAAAATAATGGCACCTAAAATACAGTTTTTCCAGGTAAATTAATTTTAACTTTTAGCTAACTCTGGAAATACAGAAAACTTCCATCCAAGGACAAGTCATATACAGAAGGTACACATCTTATACTAGTAATTCATTTTTCAATGTACGGATAGCCACAACAACTAGTTTAAGATGATGTGAACAAAACAAACAAACTGTTCGTTTGGCAAAAAATAAATTAAATCTAATATAATCCTTTCCTATTTTTAACAAACAATTAAGTTCTCAGTAAATTTATATAAGTGCCAAGATACATGCAATAGAATTAACTACTTACATATATAAATTATATATATGCATATAAATTTTAATGAAACATGCACATGCTATTTCTTAATATTCATGGTTCTCAGTGTTAAAATCATAAAAAAAAGACAAACACCAAATTTTTCTGAGAAGACTGCCAAGAAAATAATCTATATTCAAAATATACAGAAATAAGTGTACAATATCTCCTACAATATGTTATTAGGATTAAGTTCTTAGTTCTTTGCCTGTATTAATTACTAACCTAGAAGATACTTCTCGGTATGAAAGACTTAGATTGTAAAAGTTTCGAAATCTTTGTGAATTCAGTAAATTATGACTTTAGAAAAAAAAATTAAAAATCAGCAATTCTCAATTGATTATATGAAGTGTTAAAATGCTTTCCTATTTTGTCACCCCTAAAATAGGTTACAAGATGCACACCCGTTTCACAAGACTGTGGAAATGAACATAAATGCTTAATTATGATTTTAAAAATCATTTAGTAGTTATATCCCATCTCATTTTTGGCATTAAAATATTCTGTTTCTTACAATTAAGGGAAATGTATATCCTAAAGAATGTAGAGATTCAGAAAAAAATTTTCTTATACATATAATTTAGATTTTAGTTACATTAATATTTGTGCCACTAGGTGTAAGCCCCAAGACATTAATATATGGAATTTATTATGGGTTTTTAAGGTCTAATAAAGCATATGTAATTTGATACCATAAACATAGCTATAATTGGTCTACAAGAAAGTCTTCCCTGTACTCAAAAATATGTCCTCAATTATCAAATAAGCTAATTGCATTACACTAACTTAATAATATAAATCTATTTCAAACCAGAAAAATAATGAAACCTCTAAAATATATCAACAATTAAGTCAAAATTATAAGCTTGAGAATAACAATGCCAAAGCTATGTGAACTATTGTTACTGTTAAGTTGCTTTCAAATTTTAACTCTATTTCTATTTAAGTAATTTTTTTACTCATTTTATTAAGTTAGAGATTTATTCTGGGGGAAAAAAAGTGACATTCAGATGCATTACGTAAACAGGAAAGCACTTCAGTAAACCAGAGATCTCACATGAATATGAAACCCTTATTTTCCTAGCACTACCATGTACAAACTACACTTATGTCATGCCCCACTGGTTTTTCATCAAGTGAAGAAACAATCTTGCCAACTTAAGTCTTTCTATGTGTTCGTTGCACTGACCCACAACTATCATGCTCATGACTATTTTTTTAGGGGTGGGTTGTGACATAAATGAACATACTCTTTCTTTCCCTCTCTCATCTTTCTAAGGGAAACCAACCAAAAGCCAAAATAGCACAACAATAAAAACAAAACTACTTTTTGTCTACTGCAGGAATTAATAGAAATACTAAATACCTAGATAAATTAGTTGACAGTAAATGAACTTCTTCAGAGCCATGAAGTCTATTTCAAACACCAGCAGAGGCTATGTGTGGAGAAATAAAGACCTACACATTGTAGGTCTTTAGCACATTTAGGCCTTGGCACATCTTAATTCATTTATAATGGTTATTATTATATAGTTCATGGTCTTAGTTTCCAGTATTCTTCCACTAAACTGCATTACTCCCCAGTTCACAAACATGGACACTAAATAACACACACTATACTTTTCAACTTTCTGTTCAGCTTCCATTGTCACCAGGGCTACCTAGTGATAGTTCATTCCTCCAGAAGACTCATGCCACCCCCATCTCACTAACAAATCCTAGCCATTTTTGAGATTTAGAAATCCTATCTCAAAGATGGCCTCTTCCAAGAAGCCCTTCCTAGTTTTCTCTAACTGGTTGTCTCCCAAATTTCAGCTTCCAGATTTGAATTGGTTATTGTAGACAGTTATGGAATTTACCTTACTTGGCCTTGAAAGGATTTTTTTCTTCCCAAATTATTAACAGTGATTGAACTTTCTAAAATTCAAGGTAATTTTTCAAAGTCTAACAATCCCTAGTTTTATTTCTCATTTGTCTTTTAAATGATTTCTATAGCAAGGGAAACTACTGCCAGAGTTTGTCTGAGATTTTGCTGGGGGGGGGGGTGTTTCTATTCAATTTTGAGTGGCTAAGTGCCTTCTAAGAAAGCATCATCAATTTCAAGCCTCTTATCTAGCTAACTAAACAGGATAAGGTCTTCTGGATGGTTTTGTCTAAATTATCAAGGTAACTGCCACAATTATTTTCTTCAGTAGGTTAATAGAGATTTGGCCTATATATGGTTATTATTAAAGTCAAGCAATTAAAAATATAAATTACTTCTCTTTATTTTTTTTGCTATCAACATGTTAATGTGCATTCCTAATTTCCAAGTGTGAAAAGATTATCCAAACTTGAAACAATGACCAAAAATACACATCTGCTTTTCAGACATGGCCTGCTTTAGAAGCCCTTAGGAAATTCAAGAGTAATTATGAAACTGGAATATCAAAAGCTTGCTGAGTACATGATTTTCTCTTTCCAGGGAATGTCAATATCAATGTTCTTTTCCTACCTTTTTAATGTATCTTCTTTTCATAGCAGAAAGATCCTTCCCCTTCATTTCCCCCTCCTCATCTCCTTTCTACAGCTGTTGGCAGGAAGCCATAAATCTCATTTCAAAAACATGTTTTAAATGGTAGCTCATGAAAAAGTGGGTAATTCTCCACTATAGGATTCAACCGTAACATAATCAAACCCTGAAATTTCACTGATGGATGACATGATTGGATGCACACCACACATTGCACATATCAACTTTACTGTAGTGCCACAATAATGTCACATTCCAGGCTGTAAAATATGTTCGCTTTTAAGAAAACTATCATTACATAATAAAAAAAAAAGTCTCATTTTGGAATTGCTGTTTTTGGCTATATAACATATGTGAGAGAGTTCTCAAAATGTTTTAGAATGTTGCAACTTGATTAGCCTATATAATAAGGATCACTTATTTTAAATCAGTCTCACCTAAGATCTCGTGATCAGGAAAGGCTATTGATATGGTAGCCATTTTCATAGGAATTATTTGCGAAACTAACATGGTATTTCTGGAAGAGCATGAGAAAAAAATCATAAAAAATGTTTTCTCATATATGTGGAGAGAAAAATACATTTTTAATAATTTCATTAAAATTCTACAATGCAAGTATTTTCTTTTGAATCATAGAACCATACAAAGAGCAAAATATTCAATAATTAATAATTAATAAACCTGGTGACTCTCCATTATAACTTTCTGCATAGACTCTGCAGTTCAGTGTTTTAAATAGTTTTGGCAGTTGAAGAATGGTGATATTTACAAAAGAGTTAAGAAATTCATCTTACAGAAATCGTGCATTTAAATATCTAGTTCACTGTCTCTGAGGAATGGCTTTTCCAATCATTCAAAATCTCACTTCCTTTATTTTTTTCTATGACAAACCTTGGAAAGCTAAAACACCTTTCTAGATCGTCTTGACAGTCATAATAACCACACGACTGTTAAAATTTATGCAAGGGCAGTGGCTTGGACTGAGCTCCTACATTAGGTGCAACAGATCAAACCAAAATGGAATTACTCATGCTTCTGTTCCATGTCGCTAAGCCAAAACTAAGTCAGTTATCTGATCTTTCAAAAAATCAGAAAACCTGGAGATAATAGCCAATCCCTCATATTAGACAGTTGTAGTTGGCATGATAAGAACATTTCCTTTGCTTTAACCTTTACAAGGAAAGTAATTTTGAAATAACCTATCAGCTTCTTGTCCTGTTTCTGCTTTCCTCAGTCTTCTCTGTCTATAAAACCTCTGATCGGCTCATGGGAACATTCATTCTATTTTATAGAACAAGGTACTGCCTGATTCTAAAATCATAAATAAAAGCTAATTAAGATATTTAAATCTGCTATAACTTTGTGTCTTGATGTGACACAGTTCTGCTCAATGAGATATAGACTATTATAATTTTGGGAAGTACATTATTTCCTGCATATAAAGTCAGAGATGGCCAGGCACAGTGGCTCACACCTGTAATCCCAGCACTTTGGGAGTCTGAGATGGTTGGATTACCTGAGGTCAGTAGTCCAAGACCAGCCTGGCCAACATGGTGAAACCATGTCTCTACTAAAAATACAAAAAATTAGCCAGACATGGTGGCACATGCCTGTAATACCAGCTATTCGGGAGGCTGAGGCAGGAGAAGCACCTGAATCCAGGAAGCGGAGGTTGCAGTGAGCTGAAATCACACCACTGTACTCCAGCCTGGGTGACAGACTGAGACGCTGTCTCAAAAAGAAAAAAAAAAAAAAAGGAAAAGAAAAAGAAAAACCTCTTTGCCCTTTTATTTTTGTCCTTTGTGTGTTTTTTTTCCTTTGCTGATCATGAGTATGATGCCTAGAAATGCAGTAACACATCTTATAACCATAAGAACAACAGCAAGACACTGATGAGGCTCAGGACATACCTCCCCAAAATATGACACAGAAGACAGGAAAATTTCACCCTAAAATATGCCTCCTTGGCATATTAATTATTTTGAACTGTGTTTCTTGGCTCATGGTCCTTTCTTTCATCTTCAAAGCCAATGGCATAGCATCTTCCAGTTTGCTCTGGCTCTGGCCCTGCTTCTGCCATCACACTTCCTGGACTCCTCTACCTCTCTCTTTCTCTTATATGGACCCTTGTGATTACATTGGGCTTACCCATATAATCCAGGGAAACCTCCTTATCTTAACATTCATAACTTTATCCCATCTACCAGGTGTCTTTTGCTATATAAGGTAACATATTCATAGATTCTGGGGTTTGGGGAATGGACATTTGCTGGGGAGCATTATTCTGCCTAATACAGAATTCTTTTTTACCTTCAACAAAAATACAAAGTAAAATGGTGGTAATTTAAACTGCTGTAAAAATAGCCCAATGTCTTAGTTGCAAAATAGCAACATTTTACCAGAGCTGTAAGAAAAAGTACATTTTAAAATTGTGTAAAATATTCTTGGAGTTTAAAATGACTTTTGCATGTTTAAAAGTGACTCTTACTAGCACAAATACCATTTGGCATATTTGGGAGTCATTTATAATGTTCATTTATGAAGAGCATAGAGTCTGTCAGGCTGTAAATGATGTTTCTTTTGACATGTGTTGGGACATAACAAAAATAACTTCTTTTGTACTTGGTCTAAGCCCTATATAGTAAATAGAGTCTAATTTTCTCTTGTTTAGTGCCCTAGCATATCACTGAACTATTATCTGGTATGGTGATGTTCCAGGAAGACAGGAGTATTACATGGATACATAAATATAATTCATGGTTCATTTCTACAATATGGTATTCATAAAAGAGGGAAGCCACTAGGAATCTTCTGGGATGATAAAAGAAAAGAATTGATGGTGGCAACAAGAGCAGGTGGAATTAAAATGAGGAGTCTCTGATAAATTTAAAGATAGCAGGGAGATCCCTGAGGCTGATCTAGAGAAACAATACATGTTTGTTTTGTTTTGTTTGCGTGTTTGTTTTGAGAAGTAGTTTCCCTCTGTCACCCAGGCTGGAATGCAGTGGCGCTATCTCTGCTCACTGCAACCTCTGCCTCCGGGGTTCAAGTCATTCTTCTGCCTCAGCCTAAGTAGACTACAGGTGCACCCCACCACATCTGGCTAATTTTTGTATTTTTAGTAGACACAGAGTTTCACCACTGGTCAGGCTAATCTTGAACTCCTGACCTCCTGATCTGCCCACCTTAGCCTCCCAAAGTGCTGGAATTAGAAGCATGAGCCACAGTGCCCAGCCTGTTTTGTTTTATTTTTTGAGAGAGAGAGAGTAAGAGAGAAGGCATTGTTGGAGGCATAAAGATATTAAGATTTGGGTTGGGCATGGTAGGTCACTCCTGTAATCCCAGAACTTTGGGAGGCCGAGTCCGGCAGATCACCTGAGGTCAGGAGTTTGAGAACAGCCTGGCCAACATGGCAAAATCCCATCTCTACTAAAAATACAAAAATTAGCTAGGTGTGGTGGCACATGCCTGTAATCCTAGTGAGGAAAGAAACCCCTCTTTCCTGTCTCTTGTCTCAAAGAAGGAGGAAATAAAAGTTGAGACATAGCAGGCATGAGGTCAGTGGCCTAGAGATTAAAGATTACCTCCCCATACACCCTGAAGATCTCAGGCGACCTTAAGAGTGCAGGCGATGTGGAGAAATGCCCTCTATTGTTCCCATCCAATCTTGTTCAAACCCCCAAGCTTACTTCATCTATCACGACCACCTCACATGTACTTTCTAAAACTGTAAACTCAAGATCCTTTCACATGTAATATCTGGAGCTGAAGTCTATATAACGGCAGAGGTTTCCTTTGTCAGGCGAGCTTGGCTGTTAGGCAACTATGCCACCTTGCTCCCAGCCGAATAAATCACCCCTTCCTTCCCAGTTCAGTGTTCAAGAGGGCTATTGCTTGCGGCCAGTACTGCTTCACTAGCTACTCAGGAGGCTGAGGCAGAAGAATCGCTTGAACCCAGGAGGTGTAGGTTGCAGTGAGCCGAGATTGTGCCACTGCACTCCAGTTGGCACCTGGCAACAGAGTAAGACTTTGTGTCAATAAATAAATAAATAAATAAAATAAGGAGTCATTGTAACGCCTGATAGCCACAAAACTGTTTTTCTTCTCTAAGACACAGAAAATGGGGGTAGGGAATACTGAAAATTCCATATGTTTTTAGTTTAAATTGGTTATTAGAGATAAAATTAGTATTACCAATTCATTGTGTCCACTCAAGCTTTTAGATACTGTTAGTATCAGGTAAGAGATAATGTTATCATTTGGTAACTCAATTTCCACTGAATTGTCTCACATAAAGAAATCCACTTATCAAGATATACAGTTACTTTCAAAGAATTTAGTAAACATGGGTATAGGTTCAATTTCCTTTACTTAAACCACAGATTAAATAATGGAATCTGTCAAAATATCATCAACATGCTCAAACATCCATTCTTACTCTGGCTTTTAGTAAGAAATCATAACCTTTTGATAGTAATATAAAGTACAAATTGGAAAATAAGAAAATTGGAAAACTACTCACATAGTTGTGGGTTGTTATTCTACAAACTCCAAATTGGATAGTATTTTCCCAGTGAGAATATAAAATATTAATATGTCAAGTCAGTACATATTATTATATAATTGTAGAGGTTAAGATTTTATAGTGTAAATCTCTCATTGGGATTATTCTCATTATGTAATCACTTAACAAATATGAAAAAAGGAAAATAGATTTTAGTACACAATGAAACCTTGGAAGGAGGAAGATTAAAAGCAGGACATCCAACCAGGGAGACCATAATATGTCAGCATGGATTCTAGAGAAACGTGACCAAGGCGTAAAGTTCACAGTGTTAATAGATTCAAAAGCAATGCTTGAGTAGTTTGTGAAATTCTCGAAGCTCTATTCCACTCAAAAAGAATAACTATGAGACAGGCTCTCTGTATGGAATTGTGGATTAACATTTATTATATTAGATTATGAAACAAAGACAATTCTCTGTGATTTACACGGATCTTTGTTTTTCAAAAAGAAAAATGATTTTTATAAATAAATGGCATAACACACATGGATACAAGAGTGGAAAAAGCCTGGCACTAGAGTCAGACATTTCTAGATTCCAATCTTGGATCAGCATTAGGACTTGCAGCAGTTATGTAAAATCTCTAAGCTTTGTTTCTGTGTGTTGATAAAATTTCTTTGGACTTGGTTTCCTAAATTTCCCTCTAAAATGTCTATCAAAGTTAAGGAAAAGAAACTGCCCCAAATATTCTATTGTAAATCTAACAGCAACCTATCACCAGAGATCAGGAAAGTGGGACAGGATTCAAATATATTTTGCAACCTAAAATGTTATCCAACAAAAGAACCTAGGACCAAAACATATCTGGGAAGATATTTCAATCTACCCAACCGCACAACAATAGAAACAGATGATAAAAGCTATCAGTCCTCCTTCCTCTGAAAGGGTACTATTTCTGAAGGCAAACAAAATATGAGAGCTTTGTTATTTAAATAACCCTTTTTTTCTGCATTACTTCAGATTCTGTAACTGTCAGGACTCAGAAAATGATACCCCAAAGTATTGGTACATGAGACTGAGAGGACCTCAGAAGCAAACTTTCTTTGACCTCTTCTCCATTCTGTTTCTCAAGGGAAGTCATGGACGCCAGAATTCCTCTCTTCTGAGGGGAATCATAGAAACTAGAAATACCCTGCCACAAAGCAAGCCATAATACCTAGAAAGTTCTCTCTCTTACTCATCTCTCCTGAAAGTGTGTCATACAATCCACATAAAACATAGAAAGGTCACTTTCTTACTCATCACTCCTGAAAGTGAGTCATATAATCCTCATTCCAGATGGGTCTTGCCCCATACCACGGAGGAAGAAATGCTACACAAGATAATAAGAATTTGAGCTTGCTAAACTCCACTTGGTTTAATACTATTAGATCATACCTTCCGTGTGCAATCATACTTCTTCACAACTATCTACTTTTCTCATCAGACTTAGCATAAAAACACACCATTTTCCCTGGGTCCACGTATTTTTATTTCTGAAGGCTTCCATGTCATGTAGAACTTGGCTAAATAGAATTGTTACTCCTTTCTCCTGCTAACCTGTTTTATTAGTCTGTTTTCATATTGCTGATAAAGACATACCTGAGACTAGGAAGCAAAAGAGATTTAATTGGACTTATAGTTCCACATGACTAGGGAGGCCTCAAAATCACGGTGAAAACTGAAAGGCACTTCTTAATGGCAGTGGCAAGAGAAAATGAAGAAAAAGCCAAAGCAGAAACCCCTTATAAAACCATCAGATCTCATGAGACTTATTCACTATCACAAGAATAGTACAGGAAAGACTAGCCTCCATGATACAGTTTCCTCCCCCTGGGCCCTTTCCACCACATGTGGCAATTCTGGGAGATAAAATTCAAGTTGAGATTTGGGTGGGGACACAGCCAAACCATACTATCTGCCTTTTGTTATGAGTGTCTGCCATGACGCTTGTGATGGGAGACGAAAACGTATTACCTTTTCTACCCTACATAACTAACGCATCTGAATTACTATGAAGAGACAGAGAAAATGGCTATGATAGATTTATCATGGGAGATGTATACAGAAGTAAGAGCATTTAAAATGGAAAATAAGAAAATAATTTAGGTGGTCTACTGGTTTGCATTTCTGAGAAATAGGCATGTGGGTAGAAGTTCCTGTATCGGTGAAAGAGAAGCACATAAAATGACATCTGAACAAGCTAGGTCAAGGGGTTGTATATCTATATCTATATCTATACACACACACACACACACTCTTCTGCTTTCCATTTTTAGGTGTAAAATAGGATTATATCAGTGTTAATAAAATTCATACACTATATATGTTAGAAAACAGTCTGGTGGATCTCTCCTCATTAGAAAATGAATAAAGAGAAAACACCTGCTGCAGAAGAGCATTAACAGCCTAAAACCTCTGAGAAATACTATAAGATAAAGAAAAACAGTATTTGAAGTGAGGGGGGAAAATCTCTGGAGGAAAGAGCCAGAAGAATATATTATAGAAATTAGAATAATGGTTAGGATACAAAAATAGATTAAAAATGTGGTTTCCAGAGAGAATAATTAAAATGAAGAAAGAATACAGCACTATAAAAAACAAAAGGCAGTACAGTAATTGAAGACTAAAATCAAAGGAAATTTGGATCGAAAAGTATTATATGAGACGTATATACAAATTTCATAGCAGAATTATGATTTGCATTGTAGACAGTGTAGAGATAGTGTAGAGGTAGAAAGGTTTGGTACTTTTCCTCGCCCATCACTTGGTCACACTGATTAACTTATAACAAAAGTCAGGTGAACAACAGAAAATCATAGGAAATTTATTTAATCCAAGATTTACATACGTGGGGGCCTTCAGAAATGAAGACCCAAAGGCCCAAAGAAAACTGTCTATCTCTAAGCTTAAGTGGATGAAGAATGGAGAGTTGTGTAAAAATGTGATTGGACAAAATAGTTTGATCTAATGGTAATAGATGCGGGGAAAATAACTGGCAAGGACCGTCTGTTCTGATTCTTCTTAGCCTCTCTGTTTAGCATTCCTTTCTCCTAGGTATAGGGCTGGATCCCTCTGGAATAAGGGTCTTCAAGGAAGAAGGGGGAAGGAAGAGGGTGACCTTTCTAGATTTCATGGCTTCCTTTGAGGGAGAGGGACTCTAATTTCTGTGACGATATTGAGAAAGAGGAATTCAGGTTTTTGCCACTTGCTTCAGGGGAGAAAGAAGAATAAGAGACAGAAGGACGGGAGAAAGTCCGAAAGACCTTGATTAGGAAGGCTTCAGATGTCCTTCAGTTTAAAGTATTTAGCATGTCAAGGTGCCATAATTTGGTGTATCATGTTCTCAGCCCCAACAAGAGTTAAAAGCAAAAATTTGCATTTCAGAGGCAATATAGTCCGGTGTTCAATAGCATGAGGTTTGGAGCAAGACTGTTTTTTCTCTTACTAGTTACATTATAGTGAGCAAATTATAAAACCTGTTTATGTCTCTATTTATAAAATGGGGGGATAATAATCATATATTCAACATATGATTATCGAAAGCATTAAGTTAATATTGTAAAAGAAAACATTGGGGAAGCTGTCCAGGACACTGCATTGGGCAAAGATGTCTACAGTATGTCCATTTTAGTCCCAGTACGAGGCTCTTTTTTTTTTTTTACTGTAGCCTTGTATTATAGCAGACCAGAGACCTCAGAAATAACACTACACATCTACAACCATCTGATCTTCAACAAACCTGACAAAAACAAACAATGGGGAAAGGATCTCCTATTCTGCAAAGGGTGCTGGGAAAACTGGCTAGCCAGATGCAGAAAACTGAAACTGGACCCCTTCTTTACACCTTATACAAAAATTAACTCAAGATGGATTAAACATTTAAATGTACAACGCAAAACTATAAAATCCCTAGGAAAAAAATCTAGAAACACCATTCAGGACATAGGAATGGGCAAAGACTTATGACAAAAATGCCAAAAGCAATTGCAACAAAAGCCAAAATTGACAAATTGGATCTAAAATTTGAGAGTTTCTACACAGCAAAAGGTAACCTACAGAATGAGAGAAGATTTTTGCAAACTACCTATCTGACAAAGGCCTAACATCCAGAATTTACAAGGAACTTAAATACATTTATAATACAAACAAACAACCCATCAAAAGGTGGGCAAAGGATATGAACAGACACTTCTCAAAAGAAGACATTTACATGGCCAAGAAACATATGAAAAAAAGCTCAACATCACTGATCATCAGGGAAATGCAAATCAAAACCGCAATGAGTTACCATCTCACACCAGTCAGAATGGAGATTATTAAAAAGTCTGGAAAAAATAGATGCTGGCAAGGATGGGGAGAAATAGGAACACTTTTACACTGTTGATGGGAATATAAATTAGTTCAACCACTGTGGAAGACAGTAAGGCAATTCCTTAAGGATCTAAAATCAGGAATACCATTTGATGCAGCAATCCATTTACTGAGTATATACCCAAAGGAATATAAATCATTCTACTATAAGATACGTGCACACATGTTTATTGCAGCATTATTTACAATAGCAAAGACATGGACCTACCCAAATGCCCTTCAATGGTAGAATGGATAAAGAAAATGTGGTACATATACACTATGGAATACTATGCTGCTATAAAAAGGAACAAGATCATGTCCTCAGCAGGGAAATGGATGAAGGTGGAAGCCATCATCCTCAGCAAACTAACACAGGAACAGAAAACAAAACACTGCATGTTCTCACTCATAGTGGGAGTTGAACAATGAGAACACATGGACACAGAGAGGGGAATAACACACACCAGGGCCTGTTGGGGGCTGGAGGATGAGGAGAGGGAACTCAGAGGACAGATCAATAGGTTCAGCAAACCGCTATGGCACACATATACCTTTGTGGCAAATCTGCACATTCTGTACATATATCTCACTTTTCTTAGAATAAAGAAAAAAATAATATTCTACAAGAACAGACAACCAAAGCAAAAGTAAACCAATCAGATCACATCAAATCAAAAAGCTTCTACACAGCAAAGGAAACAATCAACACAGTGAAGAGCCAACCAACAGAATAGGAGAAAATATTTGCAAACTCTCCATCTGACAAAGTATAAATAACCAGAATACATAAGGAGCTCAAACAACTCTATAGGAAAAATCTAGTAATTCACTCAAAAAATGGGCAAAATATTTGAATAGACATTTCTCAAAAGAAGACATACAAATGGAAAACCAGCATACAAAAAGATCAATGAAATGCAAATCAAAACTACAATGAAATATAATTTCACCCTAGTTAAAATGGCTTATATGCAAAAGACAGACAATAACAAATGGTGGCAAGTATATGAAGAAGAGGGGAGAACCCTCATACACTGTTGATAGGAATGTAAAGTAGTACACCCACTATGGAGAACAGTTTGGAGTTTCCTCAAAAAACAAAAGAACTATCATACGATCCAGCAATCCTACTACTAGGGATATACCCAAAAGAAAGGAAAGCAGTATATGGAAAAGATATCTGCACTCCCAGTTTGTTGCAGCACTGTTCACAATAGCCAAGATTTGGAAGCAACCTAAGTTTCCACCAATAGACAAATGGAGAAGGATAACATGGTGCATATAAACAATAGTACTCCAGACAATGGAGTACTATTCAGTCACAAAAAATGAGATTGTCACTTGCAGCAACATGCATGGACCTGGATGCCATTATGTTAAGTGAAATAAGCCTGGTATAGACAGACAAACTTCTTATATTCTCATTTATTTGTGAGAGCTAAAAATTAAAATAGTTGAACTCACGTAGACAGAGAGTAAAAAAATGGTTACCAGATGATAGTGGGGCTGTAGGGGGAAGAGGGATGGTGATGGTTACAAAAATTAGTTATAAAGAATAAGATTTCATATTTGACAGCAAAACAGGTGACTATAGTCAATGAGAATTTAATTGTACTTTTTAAAGTAACTAAAGTAGTATACATTGATTGTAACACAAAAGACAAATGCTTGAAGAAATGGATACCCCATTTATTTTGATGTGATCATTTACACATATTACTGTATCAAAATATTCCAAGTACCCCATAAATACGTACATGTACTAGACTCATAATTAAACATTTTAAAGAGAACTTATTAATAACAACCTGTTGAATCCCTGTTTATAATAAAAAATTTAAAGTTACATCATTTGCTTTCATCCTTTGATGAAATAATATAAGTTAAAGAATATTTTGTAAATGTAATCTTAACTGCCAGTAGAATTAGAGGTTAAACTTGTCAATTTACTGGAGAAGAATAAAAAGCAAGAAAACGCTTTAGAAAGTACAGGTTAGAAAACAAATTTAATAATTTTCATGACTGCATAAAAACAGAAAACGGTATGACAGAAGAATGAACCCACACAATTTAATCAGCCTGTAAAAGACAAGAATTCACGGACTGAGGAAAAGAAAATAGCTGGCACAACAAAATTTACCTTTATTTTAATTATTAAAAAACTGCAATATAGGAATGTTAAGGAGGAAAAAGATAAGTAAATATGAGAATTTCAGAAAGGAATTCCTTATATTTGTTTATTTGTGTTTTTTGGAGCATTTTTATGCCCAGATCCTTGTCCAATAGGCAAACTTAGTACACATTTAATAATTATTTACCCGTGAAAATAAGTAAAAGCACTATATATGATAGGTGAACAAAATAAAGGTTGACAGTACTAATTTTATACAATTAGTAATTACATTAAAAAGACAAAAGCAGTCACAAATGTTATTTACTATTCATTAAATATACAATCTATAATTATGATACTAAATCATAAACCTATATATCTCTGATAGGAGAGAATAAAATATATATAGCAAATTTAAAATTTATTGACAAGTCTTTATTTACTGCAGTCACTAACAGATTAAGTAGACAAAAACGAGTATAGACATAAAATAATTTAAATAATATGATCCTCAGAAAGTTTTTCACACTTCATACTCAGCACACCACAGTTATACCTTGTTTTCATGCTTATCAAAGCTGAAAAAGCATCCATTCCTATGAAGTCTGCCAAAAATAACCCCAGTCCTAATTTGGATAACTGGAGCCCATCATCAAATAATACAAGTTTACTGAAGAATCGTAAGCTGTGACAAAATAAAAAAAAGTCTCCCACAACAAAAAGGTTACCAAAAATCAATAAAGAAGTACAACTGTACATTTACATCTATTTACATTTGTACTTCTAAATGGAAACTAATCTATTGATTACTTGAGTCTATGAGTTTGAGACCAGGTTGGGAAATGTGGCAAAACCCCATCTCTGCAAAAAATACAAAAATTAGCTGGATGTATTGGTATGTGCCAGGAACCTCCATTGCTTGTGAGGCTGGAAGTGGGATTTCCCTTGAACCCAGGTAGTTGCAGCTGCAATGAGCTGTAATCAAACCACTGTACTTCAGCCTGAGCAAAACAGTGAGATTCTATCTCAAAAAATAAATAATAAAAAAAGCGAAAACAACACTGGCCCACGCCTGTAATCCCAGCACTTTGGGAGGCCAGACCAGGTGGCTCACGTGAGGTCAGGCGTTTGAGACCAGCCTGGCCAACATGGCAAAACCCCATCTCTACTAA
>NW_016107404.1:4181933-4265876 GCF_001604975.1 Cebus imitator
GAAATAGAAATACCATTTGACCCAGCAATCCCATTACTGGGTATATACCCAAAGGATTATAAATCATTCTATTATAAAGACACATGCACAGGTATTTTTACTGCAGTACTGTTCACAAGAGCAAAGACTTGGAACCAACCCAAATGCCCATCAATGACAGACTGGATAAAGAAAATGTGGCACATATACACCATGGAATACTATGCAGACATAATAAAGGATGAGTTCATGTCCTTTGCAGGGACATGGGTGAAACTAGAAACCATCATTCTCAGCAAACTGACACAAGAACAGAAAACCAAGCACCACATGTTCTCACTCACAAGGAGGGGAACATCACACACCAGGGCCTGGGGGGTGGGGGGCTAGGGGAGGAATAAAAGGGGGTAGGAGAACTGAGGAGGGATAGCATTAGAAGAAATACCTAATGTAGATGACAGGGTAATGGATGCAACAAAACACCACCAGGGCAAGTGTATACCTATGTAACAAATCTGCACGATCTGCACATGTACCCTAGAACTTAAAGTATAATAAATAAATTAAAAAAGAATGTGCATTTGTTTATTCATTTACTCTCACAACCAATATTAATTGAATGCCTCTGATGTTAAGTGAGAGTGTAAGAGTGAACATGAAATAGTTCCCATGCACCTTCTGAAAAGAAAGACAGGTAATAATTAACTAAACAGCTTAACAAATAGATATAAAATGTTGGCTAGTGATTAGTACCACTTTAAAGCTTAGAATTTTATCAGATAAGTCTTTCAAACTTACAAACATTTTTCATGTTGGTGTTTTCCAGGAAACAGAATAGCTTGAATAGTCATTTGAAGAAAATAGTAAGAAATGCAAAACTCTCTGATCATAATTGAGTGCTCAGATATTATACTTTGTAGGGCCTGCTTAAATAAGGAATCATGGGAATAAAACAGCAATATTATTCAATATCTCTACACATTTTGGAGCTCTATTTCATAAAGAAATTTTCAGATCATAATCAGTATTTCTTAATAAACATACAGAAGAATGAACATACACTTTTAATCATTAGTTTTCACACTGCTATAAAGATACTAAGATTGGGTAATTTATAAACAAAAGAGGTTTAATTGACTCACAATTTCACATGGCTGGAGATACTTCAGGAAACCTAAAGCCATGGCAGAAAGCTGAGGGAACCAGGCACCTTCTTCACAAGGTGGCAGGAGAGAGAGCAAGCGCAGGGGAAACTGCCACTTTTAAACCATCAGGTCTCATGGGAATTCACTATCATGAGAACAGCAGCGGGAAACCGCCTCTGTGATACAACCACCTCCCACTAGGTTCCTCCCTCAAAGCATGAAGATCACAATTCCAGATGAGTTTTGAGTAGGGACACAGAACCAAACCATATAATGTATGGTTATTTATGCATGCCTTTATAGGGGCAAAGGGAACGCTTCCCTTTCACCTTCTCTGAGGGTTCACTGGAATGAATCGACAATAGAGAGATAAATAGGAAAAAAAGGGCATGCCAAATTTATGTATACATGTACTTGGCAGTCCTGCAAATATAAGACCCAAAGCAAAGCCAGATGTTTGAGGCTCATATATCCTTTTCAGAGGGGAAAGGAAAGTGGGAGACTTCAGGAAACATTAGAGGCGAAGTAAATGATTTTTAGGAAAAATGAATGAGCCTAGAAAACAATGACCTGGGACAAAGTTCTTCTGAGCTCTCAGGGAGGTGGCAAGAAGGTGAGGTGTGGAACTTTATTGTTGTCATATTATGAGACAAAAACTGCCAGATAATCTCTAGATGCCCTCGAAGAATAGATGAACGGTCTCCTGGGCAAGGTGACAGCTTTCAATTCTCTCTTTTCCAGTGGTTAATCTTTCCTGTTATTTGATGAAATTTCTGTGGAGGGGGTCTTTAGGGGATTGTATTTCTAATAGAAAGAAGTTTCCTTAGATAAGGAAATTGCAGACAGAGTTCTTCTTTATGCTTGGGGCAGGGGGTAAAACAAGAGAAGCTTAGAAAGTTAGACAGCATTTAAGGCCTTCCAGTTCCTTTTCTTTTTAATTACTTCAACTTTTATTTTAGGTTCAGGGAGGGCATGTACAAGTTTATTACATGGGTATACTGTGTGATGCTGAGAATTAGAGCACAATTGATTGCACCACCCAGGTAGTCAGCCTGTATAGTACCCATATACTCTTTTTCCTCTCTGGTAGTTCCCAGTCTATTGTTGCCATCTTTATGCTCCTGAGTACCCAATGTTTAGCCCCCACTTATAAGTGAGAACATGTGGTATTTGGTTTTCTATTCCTGTGTTAATTCACTTAGAATAATGGCCCCAGTTGCAAAGAACATGATTTCATTCCTTTTTGTGGCTGCCTAGTATTCCATGATAGATATGAACCATATTTTCTTTATTCAATCCACTGCAGATGGGCACCTAGGTTGATTCTATATCCTTGCTATTGTAAATAATGCTGCAATGAACATAAGAATGCATATATCTTTCGGGTAGAACAATTTATTTTCCTTTGGGCCCATAGCCAGTAATGAGATTACAGTGTCAAATGGTAGTTTGAAATTATTCAATAAATCTCCAAACTTCTCTCCACCATGGCTGAACTAATTTATATTCCCACTAACAGTGTATATAGTGTTCCATTTTCTCTGTTAGCCTCACCAGCATCTGCTGTTTTTTGAGTTTTTAATAGTTGCCATTCTGATTGTGAGATGGTATCTCATTGTGGATTCAATTTACATTTCCTTGATGGTTAGTGATGTTGGGCATTTTTTCTGTTTCTTGGTCACTTGTATGTCTTCTTTTGAGAATTTTCTGTTCATGTCTTTTGCCTTCCAGGTTCCTTTAATTTTAAATCCTCAGCATGCTAAAGCACCATATTTAGGGTATCATTCTCTGCACCCTAATATCATCATATGACAACTTGAGTTTTGTTCACTGCATGTATGCCAATATCATTTTGTATGCCTGATTATTTTTTCTATATTTTCTCTTACTGTATCTTTCCTGTTCATCCTAAAAAGAAACTTGTACCAAAAAAGATCAATTTATAATATTGATATGGTTTGGCTCTGTGTCCCCACCCAAATCTTATCTCAAATTGTAATCCCCACATGTCAAAGGAGTGACGTGATATGAGGTGACTGGATCATGGAGGCAGGAGGTTCCCCCACACTGTTCTCATGATAGCAAGTTCTCATGAGATGTGATGGTTTAAAAGTGTGTGGTGGCCCCCCTGCTCACCAGCCCCACCTGCTCCAACATGTAAAGATGTGCTCACTTCCTCTTTATCTTCCACCATAATTGTAAGTTTCCTGAGGCCACTTACCCATGTTTCCTGTTAAGCTTGCAGAACTATGAGTCAATTAAACCCCTTTTCTTTATAAATTATTTATTTTATAAATTTATAAACTGCCTCAGGTAGTTCTTTATCAGAGTCTGATGACAGCTATGTACAAAGTAGTAAGTTAAATATCAGAACTAAATAGAAACTATTATACATACTGACATAAATTATTACATTATATAACTCTTTCTATAGTATATTGTATAGTTTTACAAATTAAATAAAAATAATTCCTTTCATCTGTTTTATAAGCTTGCCTTTTTAAATATCTGGCTCCATGAGAAAATACTTCATCTAAGACCTTGGAAAATTTTCTTATATTACTCTAGGGGAAGCTGATTCTTGCAGGCCGTAGTTTTGACTACTGATTCTTTTTGGCACTCAAAGAAGTTATCATATTTCTAGAGCATTTATTACAGTAATATTGGGCTTCACAGATGGAATACTGACAACTACATTCACTGCAAGTTCAGTAATAACATTTCCTAAGAGAAATAAAATATGAAATTATGCATATTTTTAATCTGTGAACATAGCAATGTTATCAAGCATTGTCAGAGTAATGTGCCACTGGGGGCTAGAAAACAATATGCCTTAGGAATCGTGTACATAGACATGTGTAAAGGCTATCTTTCTATCACAAAAAGATACAAAATACATTCTGGATATTGGCCTAAGTTTCTCATAAGATGTCAAGCAGATAGATAGTGATACTGTTTATAATAATTTATCAGCTTTTAATACTGAAAATTTAGCACTTTAAGGTATTACAAATGTCATACTTAGAAAAATACATTTATTTGAGAAAAATTTATATTTTGAGTAAAGCTGAATATATATGCATGTCCTATATCCAGCTATTATTCTTAGAATCACACCCATCAGAAATGCCTGTGCATTTTAACCAAAAGAAATGCACAAGAACGTTCATAGCTATAAGCTGTGAACTAGAGCAAATTGAAAACAAAATCAACATGGCCATCAACAGAATGGGAAAATGACTATAGTCATTCATATAAAAGTATTCTTATACAGCCAAGACAATGACAAAACTATAACTACATGTAATGATAGGGATGAAACTGACAAAATACTTTTTTAAAATCACATACAAAAAAGTGTAAACTGTATGATTCCATTTATGAAAACTTCCAAAATAGCAGGAACCTTTGATGAAGAGTGGGTAGCTATTGCAAGTGAGCAAATTAAGTATTCCAGGAGATGATAATGTTCTGATTCTTGATTTAGGTTTAACTTCATGAAAATCTACCTAGCTTGAATATTTTGTGTGCATTTCTGCATATTATTCTTCAATAGACTATTTACTCTAATGAGTATGTGATTTTGCTAATTCTTTGTTCCAATTAACCTATAGTCCAACTAAGTATATTTTTGATGAAAATAAGGTATAGCCCTCAATTATGAGACAATATCATGTATATTTCTATTATTGAAAAAAATTATAAATGTTCTCTAGGTAATGAGAAACAAAATATAAATAATTATGATACATATAATAAAACATTAATGAACACATCTCGTATTTTTAAAAACACATTTAATTTGTGGTTATTTTGAGATAAGAATTCATCTGGTTATTAAAAATGTGCCAGGATGGTAGTTAAAGGAAGGACAGGGCTTTCATACAAAGATGCCTACAGGGATGCCCTTTGGCCCTGAGTACCATCTGGGTAGCTAATAATGCACTGTTGTGGTTTTGTTTTTTAAAAAAATCTCAAGGAAATCTAATTGTATAAAATTTCCAAAAGTGGAGAATTTGAACTCAATGAAATTTTTCTAAAGAAAAATCAGGTTTATTGAGTCAAAATTTATCTAAACAAATTCATACTTTATAAATGTATAGCTTAATAAGTTTTGACAAACTCACACAGTCCTATAACTATCCTAGAATCATGGCATAGGAAATTTCCATCATCCCCCAAATTCCCTTGTGTTCTTTTCAGCCAATTACCTTCTGCAAATCTAGCTTCTGGCAACCTCTTTTTTTGTTCCAGGTTTTCCTTTCCTAGAATATCATATTAATGAAATAATACAGCATGTGGCTATGTTTGTCTTCTTTAACTTAATATAATGCTCTCAAGACACAAACATATTCATGCATGTATCAGTTGTTTCAATCTTTTTAAGTGTATTGAAACTTGATTGTCCAGAATCTCTTGATCATTTGTTCTGTTACTGTTCATTTAGATGGTTTTATAAATGCTAATTCAGTTAAGTTGGTTAATACTTCTATTCAGGTTTTTTAAAATATTTTTTAATCGTCTGTTTATACATTTTGCTGATTATTGGGGGACAACTGTTAAAGTCTCCTACTATAATTGTGTATTTGTGAATTTCTCCTTTCAGTTCTACTGGTTTTTGCTTCATGTATTTAGAAGCTATGGATATATATGTTTAAGAAATTTACTGACATTTTCATGGGAACAAGCAACTCCTAAATTTGTAGATCAGGCTGACAGGGTAGAAATTCAAGGAAAAATTCATGTTACAGTCTTGAGTACAAAATATGCAGGCTGGAAACACAGCCCTATATTCTCTTGAAATGTCAACTCCCTTATCTTCATGTAGTGTCCCTCTTTATTATTATTAATTTTTCTGAAGTATCCTTTCTAATATTGACCATTGTGATGGTTAATTTTGTGTGTTAACTTGTCCAGGCTATGGTGCCCAACTGTTTGGTGAAATACAGATCTAGATGTTGTTATAAAGGTATACTTTTAGATGTAATTAGCATTTAAATTAGTAGACATTGAGTAAAGCAGATCGCCCTCCATAATTAGGTGGGCCTCAGCCAACCAGCTGAGTGTCTTAAGAGCAAAGACTGAGGTTTCCCAAAGAAGAAGCAATTCTTCCTCAACACTGCAGAATAGTAACCCTGCCTGTGTTTCCAGCCTGCAGATTTTATACTCAAGACTATAACATGAACTTTTCCCTAAATTTCTACTCTGTCACCCTGATCTACAAATTTAAGACTTGACTGTTTCCATAAAAGTGTCAGTAAATTTCTTAAAATCTTAATCTTTCTTTCAGTCTCTCTCTCACCCTACGTCTCTCTCCCTACCTCCCTTTTTTCCTACCTACCTTCTCCCTCTGGGTCTCAGGCTCAAGGCTGCTACTGCTCAAAGCCTCAATCTTAGACAGGCCTGCGCATCTGAGCCTCAGAGTTTGGGCTTCTCAGAATTTCTTTCCTCCCTCTTCATGTCAGCTAAACTCTGCTTTGTACTTTTGATGTGTGTGTATTGCTGGGTGGGGAGGGGGTTGGGGGGGGTTGCTGCTTGCCATGGTTGGCAGCAAGTTTGTGTGTGTGTGTGTGTGTGTGTGTGTGTGTGTGTGTGTGTGTGTGTGTGTGTCTTTTAATCTCATGGGAGTCTATTTTTATAAAATTTCGAAAATTGGAGAATTTGAACTCAAAGGAATTTTTCCCTGTATTCAGGGGAAAATGCAGCAGACCCCCTCAGCCTCTATATTAGCACAGGAATTGGAACATATTTCTTGCTCCTCTTTCACTGGTAGACAATTTTTGCTTCTACCTGTCCCCCAGTAGCAGCAGACCTTCTCCTAGGACTGGGAAACAGGAGTGCTTCTTGCCCTCCTCTAGCAGAAGATAGCTTTTGCTTCAATGAGAGGAGGGTGTGACAAGCACATGGAAGAGAGCTCTCTGTGGCTTCCTACCTGCCCCCAATCTTTCTTGTAAGTGCATGGTGGAAATCTGTGGAAATGATCTGGTGTGGAAGTGCTGATGCACCTTGTGTCCAGTACTCCTAGGGATTCTATTCTGCTACAGTAGCCTACATTTGACCTTTGGGATTTCATTAAAATGTTTATTCTTTGCCTCTTAGCCATTTTTATGGTTTCCATCTTTTTCTCCACTGCTCTGCTAAAGGTGAGTCCTGCCTCTCTTTGAAGGTTTTTATCACCCCTTTGGAATTCAGTTCATCTATTTTGTGTGACTTCAGTTCCCTGATGGGCTCAGAAAAAGTTATTTTGTAATTTTTCTTGTTTGTTGTCTTCATTAGGGGTTACACTGGCATTCTTGTAAGGATTCTTATTTTTAAAGTAAAGCAGAACTTCTGAAAGGAAATTTTAAGTCATGGAATGAAGTCAATTTTGTAACCTTCATTTATTTTCTTCTCCAAATTTAGACTATGAATTGAAGGCTGTTTCTTAATATTTTAAAAATCCTATTCTTGTTTTTTTGACATACAGACCTCATAACCTTCTTTCATGTTATCTGAAACTCAAAAAAGTTAACATAAGAAACAGTGTATCAAAGCAAAGAAACAAAATACAGTTAGTTTTAAGCACTCATCCCAGTTTTCTAGAGATGATAGGACTTGCCTAGTTATATGTAATAAAACAGAAAATGATCAATATTTGTTGTATATATGAATGAATAAACCCAAAGGTAGATATTAAGGAGAATTAGAATTATTTGTATAGCAAATGTTTCAAATACCACAAAAGAAAAAAAATCCTAGCATGTTCTGAAATTAAAACACACTGAAAGTACCAGTCTCTTCTCTCATGAACTAATCCATTGCACGGCACCCTCTTCCCACAAATAAACATACATCTGCTACCAGGTAACATCCAATCACTTTTCTTACAAACTCCATTCTAATTACTTTTTAAAAATATGTTTTGGTTGTAATAACCTATTAGATTTGCTGTCCTTATCTTTGCCGATTAACCTAAAGCTGAGTCTCTTAGCCTCCAACTGCTAAAATAGACCTGCATCAGGTCTATTGTCAGAGACAAATAGCTTCCTTAGCCAAGCTCTGGTTTCATTTGCACAAGCAAGTCAGTAAAACATGGGCCTTAAAACTGCTCTACTCCTGAGTCCCAGTTCTTAAGTTATTACATACTTATTCCAGTATCTTGGTCCTTCTCTTTTTCCCTGCTACTTTGCCTTGACATGATTCAAGGACCTAAGTTCCTCTCATTCTGTGATTCTGCTTTGTCCTAACAGTTTCTGTAAGACCACAGTTCATTCATTGGGTTCCTGTAACAACTGAAAACTAACTTCCTGGCAGCCTGAATCTCCCCATCTCTGTTCTCCATCTCCCCTTTACCATACTTCTAACTCCTATTGCTAGGCCCATCTTAGCTCTTGTTGAACATTTCCTACCACTGAAAGTGTGATTATGTATTATTTCTCTCTGTGCTCTCTGCTTGCCTGAATTCCCTCGGGTCGCCTGCAACTGAATGTATGCATGTCATCCAGCCACCTCAGTGCAGTTTCCAGGACTGACCCCTCCCTGCTTGACTTTCCTTTGCTTACCATATTAAAGCAATCTCTCTCAGCATTCTTACCCATAGTGTCCATTTTATGTTAGGAGCATAAAGAAAATGTATAAATTATACTAGGGAAAATAACTTCAGTTCTCAACCACTAACCTGACTGAATGCCATAGCTGGGAAGAATGCATTTCTTTCTCACCAGGCAGTTGGGACAGTGCTCCTTGCTCTCTTTCTGGCTAGTCTCTATTGTACTTTTTGCCTCATTGCCTTGTACGTTGGCAATGAAATGTATAGGGTTAAAGAAGAAACATGGTAAGAAACAGAGAAGAAAAACAAAAGAGGGAAGCTCCCAGTTTCATCAGATGAGACCATTGGCTCTCCTCACTATCATGCAAGCACACCAGTCTTCCGTATTAGATGTGAAACACACACATGCACTGACACAGAAGATTTAAGAGTTTTATTAGAGAGAATATAAAATGGAGGGAAAGAGAAAGGGAAGCAAACCCTCATCTTGCCATGTTTTATGTCACAGCTAATGATTACTATGGTATGTTTATTATGGAACCTAATTATTGCTCTTAGCAAACGCGTACCTTAATTATAGTCATTAGTAAATGAAAGAGATTTTGTATTTCCAAGAGCTATATTAGACACCAACCTTCATGTTCTTACTGTTAAACCAAGAGAGAAATCTTTGTTTAAAAATAAGAAGTGTAAAAACTGAATATTAATGTATGTTTTAACTGTTTTTAAAAGTGTATATATTAACTATTGCTTCCTTTTAAATTTTAATGAAAGTCAATATGAAAAGTTTTCCAGGAGACCCTCCCTTCATCACGACTACACCCTTGTTCTCCATATTCCACACAACCCAGAAGGAGGATCAAACAGCTGCACCAGAATCCTCACAATAGTCCTGGCTTCACCAGGAGGTTATTCACTGTCCACAGTTCCTATTCACTGTTCCAAATCAGAACGGTCTTTCTGCAAAACAGACTATTGCCACAACTTTGAAATATTATCATCTACACATTTTAACACAGCCAGATATTACCTGAGATCCTCAGCCAGTTCTGCAACCAAATAGCTTATACCAATATCAGGATATTTGAGCTAGGTACAGTTAGTATGCTCCCCATCCTAGTAATTCTCCACCACCAAACTAAAGACCAGTCTTTCCCCCAGAGCTCTCACTCTTTTGATATACTTTGCTGCTTGTTCTTACTGCTATATTGACTTCCTTCCCTCAAACTCTTCTGATTTGTCTTCTATACTTTCAAATTATCTTCTTATGTATTAGCTAAGCAGATGTTTCTTTCTTTAAAGAGGTAACGCTTGTCCTCACATTTGTACCACTTGGATATGATGGAAGAGGGGTGATTGCATTCTCTTGGATAACTGTCATCTCTTATAATGTCTTATCTTCTCTGAAGACTCATGCTATAATGTTATATGAGTCTGCTTCTTCCTTGTCATTACAATCATTTGAATTTTCAATAAATTACTTAAACTTGACAAAATTTGGGAGATCTCACACTCTTTCTTTCCATGAGAACTCCCATTATAATATTCGAAGGATTCAGAATTCATGTAAATGAATTATCCAATACCTTAAACCAGAAAATCCTGGACCTTCTTAATGTCCATGCTATTCTCAGTCTACTTTGACAACAAAATAATAATGTTATATTCTATTTCTCACCTTAAATGGCTCTACTTAAAACAATATAAATACCAGTGCTCCACAGTCTGACAAAAGCTTCTGACTATCCTTATCTTTTACTCTTATGATCCATGACACTTCTTAAACAGAGAGAACATTATCCTTCTGATGAATCCTTTCCTCTTGACCTGTCAGCCCCCTTAGGGCTTCCATCCCTTTCTAAAGAAGTGTGGGTGCCATGCTGCGTGCTTTATTTTCTAAACTAACCTCTCACCAGCTTACCCAATTATTAATACCATGAATCCCATCCTTCTACCACATAGAGCTAGAAAAATTCCAAATATAAATCAATTCTATAGCCTCCTACCTGATTTCTATAAACAGAGCTAAACGTTGTAAAAGGAAAACATACACATCCTCATATAAACATATGCATGTCAACACCATTAACATTAATAAACCATGTCTCCCCAAGTAAAAACGTATCATGTGGACCCTTGGAATTGCTGATCAATCTTTTCACTTTTTCTTAGCTTCTCTCATTTTTTAATCATGATTTCAAACCTCCACTATATCGCCAAAGCTGTCTAACACAGCCTCTCCCATTCTCAGCAAGTAACCTTGCTGCCTGCTTTCATTGGGAAAATTGAGAACATCAGTTATTTAAATTCCTCTTTCCCTGTCACCTTCCCCCCTCAAATACTTTAACTTTTACATAATTATTTTCTCTAGTATTGGACATAGTATCCTTTTTTTCATTCAGAGTTGTTATGTTATTAGCAGAAATATCTAAAAATGACTTTAGATGTTTCCTGTGGGTTGCATGAACAATGAGCTTGCTAGGACCTGGGTAGGTGAGTTTTTCCTTTTTCCAGCTTGCAGTACACACCCAAGTCCACCTTTCCACAGAACCAAAGGCTTCCTCTCTTAGTCAGAGTAAATCAAAGAATCTCTCTGACCTTTCAGATTCCTATGTTTTTAGATGTAGAGTATCTAGTTTCCCCAGATAATTCCTAATAATCGGCAAGCACACAAGATCCAGATTTCCTTATGCCAAAAAGCCAATGTACTCCCTTACTGTTAAGGCCACTTCTCATGCTTGCTCTGTTAATAGGGAGACACACAGAAGTGAGGTATTCTTTCATTAAAATGAAAACGTGCATGTCCAGCAGATACCCTGCTCCTGGCGTGCTGCTCTACAGGACGATAATGAGTCCAGAGGCCCTTTTACATCTTTGTCTTGCTGATCTTAGTCATGCAAGATTCTCCTTTTTTCAACAGAAGTTCTACCATTAACCTATGATGTGAAATTTTTTTTTCCAATTGCTTGCACAACCTGAGACAACTCCAACAGAACACGAGGCATGACGAGAGCCAGCACTTGTTAAATTTAACTGTCGACACCTCAATAAGGATCTTACATCATTAGCCACTTTTCTGTATCTTTACTCTTCTACATCTGCTTCAACTCTCCTTATCTAATTCTCCTTTATTATAGCCTACCTATACATGTAAGATACCTCAATCCTAAAAAATAAAAACACAGGCAAAACAGTACTACGAGGATCCTGTCATCTACTCGATTTACTCATAATCTTTCCTATTTGCCCTATTTGCGACAAAAAACGTATATCGCTTTCTTTTGTTTCCCAGTGAGATATCCTCCTAGCCTTAGGCTTGCTCCACATGGTCCATACGACAGCCAAAGTAATCATATATCACATCACATGACCTTCTTCTTAAAAGTCTTTACTGGCTTTGATTTAGAAATTGAGCTCATCCTCCTATCACCTGGTCTCTGATCACTTCTCACTCACTATACTATAGCTATACCTTTCTTTCTTCTTTAAGGTGTGTTTCTTAGTAAATGTTCTTGTTTACTTGTAAGCGAGTAGTTGTTCTTTTCTTTTTTAGTTTCTGCCTTAGGACCTTTGCATTTGTTGTTTAGGCTGCCTAAAATGTTCTTCCACAAAATTTTGAATGTGTTTACTTGTAAACAGTCTCCTTTCTTGGTATGTGTTCTTGTTTACCTGGAAGCAAGTGCTCAGAACAATACTCAGCACATAGTAGGTACTCATTTTAACACTATTGTTCCTCATAGGAACAGTCTCATTCATACGTGGCCTCACTCATGGTCTCTTCAGTAAATTAATCCATAACTTTACAGTGGCAGATTTCATTGTCTAGTGTCTCATTCTTTCCACGTTTCTTCATTCTAATTTAAAGTGAGTCTGCACGGCAGCTTGTTTTCATTTGGACAGAGTATTTGGCACCAAAGCATATCATAGGTCACTAGCTAGGTGAAACAATAAACATAAAATATACATCACAGCAATATTCTAGTTGACAGATCTTTCAGTATAAAACAACCAGTGTAAACCAAGAAGCCTCACTGCAAAGAACTTTATGAAGTAATGCATTATGAACTAATACATTTTAGGTCAAGTTTATCTTTAGTCCTAATATGTCTACTCTGTAAATTAAGGTATACTTTAACTGTATAGTTATTGCTGTCCTAAACAGAAGTTTTCAAAACCCTTTATAAGTATCTTGCTTCTGGATGAAAGTGATTATAGTGGCTATTGTCCTTTTTCTCACTTGATAAGAAAACAGCTTGTTTTACTTTAGCACATTTTTTGACACTTTTGCTAGAAGGTAAAACGTTGTGCGTAGCCCGTTCATCAAGTCAATGGCATGAAGAAAAGGAATGTACTCGAATAAAAGAGACTTTGTTCAAGGAGGCAGAGTTAGATGTACAAGTCTAGAGGTCAGTAAAGAGAACTGGGCGGGGATAGGCACTTGGAAGGCTTCATCATGAGATAACATTGGGAGGTGACAGAATGAATGGCACTATGTAAGGAAATGTTGTTGAGGGGGAAAATCCAAGTGGTCCTATGATCTTTGACATCTGACCAGAGCTGCCCCCTCCAAACAGACTAAAAAGCAATGCAAAGAAAAACATGGAGTATGGAATCAAATAAGTCAAGGAAAGATCCTGTTTTAAGAAGAAAAACAAAGTCATCTTCCTCACATAATACAGAGAGTTTAAGACCAAAGTAGTCCATTAGTGGGTAAAGAAGAGTTACATTTACTGAATACAACTATGTCCTTTGTCAGTAAGGATAAGTCAGATGTAGAAGGTTAAAGACTCAATGATGTAAGGAAGCAGATATTTTTTAAAGACTGAATGAAACAACACAATAAAAATGTGAATTGATATTGAAAACAGCTAATGTACCCTTGATCTTTGAAAACACTCGTTAATTAGCCATGGCATTTGCTGTTTAGTAAAGAAACACATGTTATCCCTTTGGATTGACTTTTTAAAAATGCCTAGAGACAAAACAAATTAATTTTTTAACTTACTGAAGGCAGTCAAATAATTTTGCATTAAGGTACATGTGAGTCTTTGTATTTTGTTTGTAACATTTGTAGTCTCTAAAAAAATCATCCATGTCTTAACTCAGTAACTATATAATACCTTTCATCTTTGGCTTGTACTTGACATATGCATAATGCTTTTAAATTTACTCTCATATTAAGTCCAATGGCTATTTTTAGGAAGAGATAGGAATTATTAGTATATAAAAAGTTAATTAAAACATTTACTGCATTCATTAAAACATATCTGTGTGAATTCCTTGTGAGACTTTTTTTATTAAAGAAAAATACTATTCTCAGGGGATACCAACATTATGATGGATTTAATTCCAAAATCTCATTTAAGCTAATATTTTCCATCTTTATCATTACCAAACACATTACAAGCTATTAAAAACATCCAAATTTTTTGTTTTGATTTAATCTAATAATGTAAAACATAATAAAGTACTTAAACTGTAAATTTTTACCTAAGTAATGGCTACTTCTGCCATCTGGTGGCAGAATCAAAAGTTATATTCATAATTGGTATCAAGGCTATATAAGCCAGACCTCATTGAGCAATTCTAAAATAATCTCCCACATTGCAAGTAACATCTTTCACTTGCAAAACTTTTTTTAAAAATTTACAGGTGTTTTTGTTTCAGTGGCACAATGCTCTCTATAATTTATTGGAACATTGATATCTGTGTGCTGAGCACATTAATAATGTTGCGTGCTGACAAAGAAACCATTAATTTTGTATCAACAATCAAGTTAGACATAAAACCTAATAATTTTCTCTATATATTTTACATATAAAGCCATTTCTAGCATGTCTAATTTTTAAAAATTAACAATCAATATATCTAAAGAAAGCTTTTAAAGAGATTGATGTTTTATTATATAATCTGGTATTTATAATTTGCTATACTGCCTACACCTGGCTTTTTACCATACTTTAGGCATTTATAATAACCATTGCTATATGAAAGCATTTTAAAATTTAAAAAATAGTTTCAACTCTGATCAAGTTTATTTGCACCAGACATTTTACTGTATTTTTATATTTGGAGTCTTTATTTAATAAATTTGAAAAGTTGCATGTAATTATATATCAGAGAATCACAGAATGGAGAAGCTGGAAGGACTCTTAGACATCAGAAGGTTCGTTTCTCTGCCCTAAAGATAAATATTTTCTACATAATAAGTGGTTATCCAGCTCTGCTTATATACTTTCAATAACAGGAACACTGTGCTACAGGTTTGACAACACCCATCCTCAGATGACTCTTCTAAAAACCTGAAAGTTCCTTCCCTGTATCTTACTATTGGCCTTGGTTGGTTCTCTGAAGCCCTGTCAAATAAATTCACGTTCTTCACTATTTGAACACACTGCTATGCTTTTGCCGCCCACATAGTCTCTCCTTTAGGGTAGGCATGCCTAGTATTCTATTCCTAACATGCCACCTCAATTTCGCCACCAATCGGGTCTTTCTTTTTCTTCCAGTTTGAAAATACAGACCCTAGGACTGGCCTCTCCTTTCTTGGTGTCATTGGACAATCAAATAGAACTGCTGGTGTTTACCTGGAAGTCCTTTCAATGTGTGCTCTTCCTCTTTCCTATCAGACAACTCCAATTAAAGGGAGAAGCCCCAGGCCAGGAAGTAGACTTCTGAGCTTGAGTTCCAACTTCATCACTTATTAGCCCTATGGCCATAAATACATCTGATAATCTCTTGGACCTTTTAACTCCTCAACAGTAACATTGGTATTATAATATTTAATGAGCTACAGCCCATTAGTTACATTACAGCCAGCTAAAATTTCTAATAAGCCATTCTCATTATGTCCTTCCCTGCTAATAGTCTTTCAATGGCTTCCCATTGCTCTGAGGATGAAGATAAAGCTTCTTAGCTTGGCTTAAGAGGCATGATGTCAATTGGCCTCCAGCATCCTATCTGACCTCATCATGTGTCATATTTCCCAGCATTCTCTCATTTCAGGCAAATCCCTCCTCTCTGGGTTTCTTATTCTCACCATGCTGCACAGAGCTTTTGCATCTGTGCTTCTTGTCTGAGTAATGTTCTTTATCGCCCTTCTGCCTTACCTACGCCTTACCCATCCTTAGTCAGAGATAAAGAATTATTTCCTAAAAGAATCATTTCTTTACCTCCCCAACCAAGTTAAAATCACCTAATATACGAGTTTGTAGCACCATGTACTTCCTTCCACTCATCTAACTTGTTTTTCTGTTTGTGTAATTACTTGACTATGTCTGAGTCCTCTAGTAGATTTTAAGTTGTATGAGGGCGAAGGCCTCATCTGTTCTTTGTGCCTAATTTTCCCCTAGTACCTGGCCCACTACTTGATCTATAATGGGTAATCAATAAACACTCATATCACATAAATTATAGTTCAAGACTGCCAAAGAAACTAAAACTTAAGAGTTGGAGACTCTGGAAAGAGGAAAGGCCCAGAGATATGAGCTCAGTATTTAGCAATGGATCTCCCTTCAAGGAATTTTCTGATTCTGAGATGCAGAGGATCAAAGCTAAAAAGTTAGGGACTCAAGTCCTATGCCACAAAACCTGGCTATTTGTTTATTTATTTTTGTATGTGGTGAGGAGGGAGGATCGCCGGAGCCCAGAATAAGGCTGCAGTGAGCTAGGATCGCACCACTGAGCTCCAGCCTGCGTGAGAGAGAGAGATCCTGCTTCTAAATACATACAGAAATAAATAAAGCATTTTTTGGAAAAGTTAAAGAGAAATCCACTGAAAAACAGAGTAGAATGTTCAGTGGTCATGTGGTGCTAGAAGATAAAAACTGGAGTTAAGAACCTAGTGAGTACCTCAAGGCTCTGGGTTGGGAGCCCTGGAACTATTCATATGGTTTGCTTTGTTTTCCTTGTTTTTTCATATGGTTTTTTCTTTTTAAACAGTCTATCTGGATGCTTTGACTTTTAAGTCTACTTATAGTCTCTCAGAAGAGACAGAATGACAATGGAAGGTCTAGCTTATGACACGATTCCAAGGAAAAATCTGTCTCTCTGCTCTTTTCTCACCTCTGCATTTTCCCCCTTAGGATAAAGAACATCAAATCTTTGTCATGAGATAGTTTGTCTCACTCCTCTGGTTATGACGCCTCCTTACTCTCTCATTACAGTTTAGTAGGGTTATGTTGAGTTTCAGACTCTCAGAGAATGGGAGATCTCTGCCTTCTAGAACTCATGTCCAATCTGTCATCTTGCCATATTCCAGGGGACTTTCTATCTCATGTCTATAATTGACTATTAAAGGTTATCTGTCTATTGTCCTACCTGTAGGATATATACTTTTCCTGGAATTACCTGGCTTACTCACATTTTCTGTTATTTACTTATTTCTACTCACACAGATCTTATAAAGATAGAGCTACTTCATAGACAGATAGATATAGGTTATATCAAAACAAACAAAAGATTCCTATGTACACTGCCCTGAAGAATAATCCAGATGAGACAAAAGACTACTTATTCATTTACTATAGCTTCCAGAAATTTTTTATCTTCTTGTATAGTAACTTCAGCTCCTGATGATTTCTACATTTTCTTCTATTTTGTATTTTTAGTCTACTTTTTTTTCTGGAAGTGATAACAAGTGCTGAAAGGAAGACATTAAGATTAAAAAGAGAGAGAGAGAGAAATAAGAGTCTGAATAATTCTCCAAATAAAAATGTACAACTTAAACTCTGAGTAATCAGACAGTTTATTTTATTCTTCTTAACACCTTTGTTTCTTTTTTTAAAAGGAATATTCGTAATATTATTCCTTTTAATCAGATGTTGGTTCATTTAGTACAATATTAAAAGCACTTATTATCATCTTTGTCTTCAAAATTAAGGTAGGTGCTTTTTTAAGCTTTTCTCAAAAGAAACTTCTTTCTCACATTGTCTCTGGAAAAACAGAATAGTTGGCTATGTCAGAAAATAATTGGGTTATACAATCAGATTATAAAAAGACACTGAACTCCAACATATATATATATATATATATATATACACACACACACACACACACACACATATATACACACACACACACACACACACACATATATATATATATATATTTTATATATATATAAAGACATGAATCATTTGGGTTTTAAGTAAACATTTACTTTCTCAGAAATTCTGTTGATCAGATGGAGGGCTGGTTATAGGCAAAATGGTGAAGGGCAATGAGTCTCCAATACTGTCACATCTCCTCTTTGCCTGGATTGACATCTTTTTCCCAGTCCCTATCTTCTGACCACAGAGGGGATAATCAGGGAGGGACATGCCAAGAACTAGAACATTCCTCCCCTGATCATCTCTTATCAACAAGTCCATTTCTTCAAAACAATCTGAAATAAGCTGAAAACAACTGATTAATCTCAAGCTTTGCCTTGTGACAGAAAATAAATTCAAACAAAAATGTGGACTTTTCTCAGGTTACTTACAGGCATTATTTGTGTGTTGGTGACCTGAAAATGTTATAGGTAATTTGCCTCAAATGACACTATGATTAAGTAAATGCCTATGTCTTACATATAATTTATAACACTGTGACTTGGCATTTATAAAGTGTTTCATCCTGATTTTATAAATGAATAGAGCAAACTCAAACTTATCAAATAAACTAATTCTTATTCACATTATATAGTTCGTTCCCACAATAATTGTTGGAAACTTAGTTATTTTCCCAAGCTTGGAATATTTTTACTCCTTCTCATATTTAGACATAAATTCACTGGCTTATGACAATAAGTAAATAAATTTGAGACTGAAAATTCTGCATTCTCAAGGTTCCATCGCAGAATCTCTGTTTCTACAATTTTGTTTCATCTTTCAACCTCCACTATCTCCTGTGATCTCATGTCTTCACTTACTCTCTTTACCTTACTCTTTTAAAAACTTAACCTTAGTAAATATGTCTACTTGGCTTGGAAGACATTTGTGTGAACAGTGTGTAAAGATCTGTGTCTCATTGTGTAGCCCAGAAAAGACTAAACCTTGTGATTTATGAAACATATATCCGACTATGGAACTAATGTGGCATATGCCTGGACAATCTGTCAATCTCCAAAAGTACAGTCTTGCTCTTTTTATCTTTTAGTAGATGGTGAAAACGATGGACATAAATGACAGAATTTACTGACAACTTTCAGATTAATGGTGCTAAGAAATACATTATTGTTTTGAAGACACCTGATTAGTAAAATCATAAATTAGGAACTAGAGAAAGCCTTTATTCCACTAACCTCCCCCCAACACACACACATATACACACAAGCAAAGCTTCTTCCTTACTCCTCTATTTAATATTCTATTATTGTTTTTATTGTTGATTTGACAATAACTATTTTTCAGGTTTGCCAGAAAAGATCTGAAGACATATAAAGACTTATGAACGTTGCAGATTAATTTTAATCCATGTGCATTTAAATAATAAATGTTTATTTTTCACAGTATTGGCATTATTACTTTTATGCCATAGGTGACAATGATGTCAAAATTTCAAAAATATAGCATCAATGGGAGAATAAAATTTGAAATATAATGGTAAAGTTCTTGAGTTTCATTGCTTTCTGAATTGACTAAAATCTCTCCTGCTGCTGCAAAACACATGACACTTGGTAGAAAGCACAGCATAATATTGGCACAGCTTACTCTACTGTGTTATGTGGAAGTATAGGAACAGTTCAAGCAGAATTGGGATGCTGTGTTTATACAAAGCACCATTACAAATTTGGTATGAGATTTAGAAATTTTGGGATGCAATATACCTGTAGGCTGGTTTGGTTCTAAGTCCATTTTTAATATTTAATTCTAGTTTATATACATTCAGGAGAACTTTTTAAAGAATACACCTCTGTAGGATAAAGCCAACATAATAAAACACAGAAATAATAAATGCCAGCCTTGGCAACTTAGTGAGTACCAGTCTAAAAAATAACAGCATAAAAAATGTGCATGGTGATGGGCATGGGTAGTCCTAGATGCTCGGGAGGCTAAGGTGGGAGGATCACTCAAGCCCAAGAGTTTGAGGTTGCAGTGAGCTATAACTGTGCCACCACACTCAAGCCTGGACAAAAGAGTGAGACAAAAGAAACAGCAAGAAAGGAAGGAAGGAAGGAAAAAAGGAAGGAAGGAAAGAAAGGAAGGAGAGAAGGAGGGAGGGGAGGAGAGAAGCGGGGGAGAGAGGGACTAGATGGAGGAAAGTACACAAGAAATATGGGAGAAGTATGATTCAACAACATTTAATGAGGTATAAAAAGCAGGATATTAGGTGGTCACAAAATAAGTATTAACCAAGACTGTAATGTTGCTTCATAGAAGCTAAGGTTGCAGCAACTAAAATAATGACTCTTCAGAGACTCTCCAGAACAAGGTCAATAACCTCCCTATACTGTGTACAGGTTAAAGTACTCTGTCAACATCATAATTTAAGAGAGCCGTAGGTGAACTAAAGAACTTTTAAAAGAGAGTAAAAGAGACAGTGTGAGAGCTGAAAACAGTTTTTTTTTTTTTTGACAAAAGTTTATAAAGTGTCCATGATTATTAACAAGATTCAGTCCAGTAAATGGCTCAGAAAACTATGAATCATGGGCCTGTCATTTGTTTTAGTAAATAAGGTTGTACTGGACCATCCATGCACCTTCAGTTATATATTGTCAGTGGATGTTTTTATGCTGAGTAGTCACAACAGAGCCTGTGGCCCAAAAGTCTAAAATATTTTCTATCTGAATCTTCAAGTAAAACTTTTCTGACTTTCAGTCTAGTAGACTAAGTAAAAACTATAGTAGAGAGTCCCCACTAAAATATTCAGAAGAGTGCATATTGTTACACACATATGAATAAATTAGGAAAAAAAGCTCTAGAATTAGAGGAAATAACAGACCACTTTCACATAGGGCTAAGTGCCTTCTTCCATCAGGCTGTTACTGCCTTCCACCAGCCATAGTGTAAGGGGCTGCGTAGAGTACTTAGAAGGGTCACGGGGCACTGGGTAGAGTACTTAGAAGGGTCTTGTCTCAGTAGCAGAGAATATTAGCCCTAAACTAAACATTGCTTTGGTCTTATACTGAAAATTTTAAAATAAGGCCCAAAAGGATAAAACTATTTACAAGGAATGTAAATATGTTCCAGAATAAAGTTCGAGAATATTTACGGGAATTAGAAATATCCAATACCTTTTATGAATTTACCAAGGTGTCCTAAATAACAAAGATCTTTATCTTATTTTACTATTTGTAGGAATCAGAAATACCTAATACCTTTTATGAATTTACCATGGTGTCCTAAATAACAAAGATCTTTATTTTGTAGTAGCTAGCTTGTTAATTTGCTGTATTTTGCATTACTGTTTTTATGTATTTATTTAATTTTATGTTTATATTATACTTTAAGTTCTGGGAAACATGTGCAGAATGTGCAGGTTTGTTACATAGATATACATGTGGCATGGTGGTTTGCTGCACCCATCAACCCTTCATCTACATTAGGTATTTCTCTTTATGCTATCTCTCCCTTAGTCCCCCACCCCCCGACAGGCCCAAGTATGTGATACTCTCCTCACTGTGTCCATGTGTTCTCATTGTTCGATTCCCACTTATGAGCGAGAACATGTGGTGTTTGGTTTTCTGTTCCTGTGTTAGTTTGCTGAGAATGATGGTTTCTGCCTTCTTCCATGTCCCTGCAAAGGACATGAACTCATTCTTTTTTATGGCTGCATAGTATTCCATGTGTATATGTGCCACATTTTCTTTATTCAGTCTATCATTGAAGGGCATTTGGGGAGACACATGCACACATATGTTTACTGCAGCTCTATTCACAACAGCATTACGTTAGTATTGTTATTAGAGTAGTTATATGTTTCCTATTGATATTGACATCCATATTTCTGACCCTGGAATCCATATACTTACTCTTAAATACTCATACAAAACAATTTGGCTTGATATTATCAATGATAGATGCTGAGAAATCCTATAAGACAACAAGTTAACATCTCTGACAAGTAACCATTTGTTATATTTTCTATAAAACTGTTATAGAAAAACACATAAAATACATTAAGTCTAAAAACAGAAGGCACATTGTATTGAGTTATACATGTATCTTACAACATAATGCATGAATTTTTAAAAATTAAAAAAAATTACAGCAGAATGTCAGAATTATTTTAACAGGATGGTGGGCTCACAGATTTTCCCCTAAATTTTCTATAATGTTACCATTATATATTTAGGTTGGGTTTTCTAATAGTCTTATAAAATATTTGATTCAGCAATGTCATAGAATTAAAACCAACATGTAAAATTAATTGCATTTTTATACATTAGCAATGAAAAGACTGAAAATAAAATTAAGAAAATAATTCCATCCAAAATAGATTCAAGAAGAATAAAATATTTAGAAATAAACTTAATAAGTGAAAAACTTAAAACTATAAAACATGGTTGAAATAAATTAAACAATACCTAATACATGGAATAACATCTTATGTTCATGTATCAGAAGACTTATTATTGTTAAGATGGTAGTACTCTACAAATTGGTCTATATATTCAATGGAATCGCTACTAAAACTTCTGCTATTTTGTTTTTGCAGAAATTTACAAGGTGATCCTTAAATGTCTAAGTAAATACAAAGATGCAAAATGGCCAAAGCAGCCTATATTTTCCCATTTCAAAACTTATTACAAACCTACAGTAAGCAATAGGGTACTGGCATGATGACAGACATATAAATCAATGGAATATAATTAAGGACCCAGTAATAAACTTACACATTTATGAACTATTGATTTTTGAACAAATATGCTAGGAAATTTTAATAGGAAATGAATAGTATTTTCAAGAAATGGTGCTGAGCGACTGGGCATCCACTGTAAAAATATAAATTTATATCCTGATTTCACAGCATACAGGAAAATTAAACATAGAGCCTAAACATAGAGTTAAGGCTATAAAAGAGAAAACATTGGAATAAATTTTCATAATCTTGGGTCACTCCATGATTTATTAGATTGTACTAAAAGTGCAAAGGATAAATAAGCAATACACTAGGCTTCATTATAATTTAAAAGTTTTATGTTTCCCAAAACATGTCACAGGGGCCAGGCGCAGTGGCTCACATCTATAATCTCAGCACTTTGGGAGGCCAAGGTGGGAAGATCACATGAAGTCAGAAGTTCGAGACCAGCCTGGCCATCATAGTGAAACCCTGTCTCTATGAAAAATACAAAAATTAGCTGGGCGTGGTGATGGGCATCTGTAATCCCAGCTACTAGGGAGGCTGAGGCAGGAGAATCATTTGAACTCAGGAGGCAGAGGTTGCAATGAGCCAAGACTGTGTCACTGCACTCCAGCCTGGGCAATAGAGTGAGACTTTGTCTTTAAACAAACAAACAAACAAACGATGCCACAGAAGGGGGGAAAGTATTTGCAAGTCATAAATCTGATACGGGATTTATATCTAGAATATATAAAGAACACTTACAAGTCAATAACAAAAGAGTAAATAATTCAACAAATGGTCAAGGGAATTGAACATTTTTCCAAAGAAGATATATGAGTGGGCACTAAGCACATGAGAAGGTACTCAAGATTTGTTATTAGGCGAATTAAATAATGGCCACAATGCCATATCCAGTTCACATCTACTGGAATATAATCAAAAGAAAGGCAGCAACCAACCTTGATGAGAATAAGAGAAGGTGGAACACCCATACATTGCTGGAAGGAATGCAAAATGCTGTAGGCACTTTGAAAACTGTCTGCCAGTTTCTCATATGCTAAACACAGAGTTACCCTATAAGATAGCAGTTCTTCTCCTAGTCATCTACCTAGGAGAAATGAAAACAGACGTCCACCCAAAGACTTGTACATAAATGCTTGCAGCAGGTTATTCACAATGCCCGAAAAGTGGGAAAAGCCCAATTCCTCATCAATTATTGAATGAATAAACAAAATGTGGTACACAGCCACTCATTGTTTAATGATGGGAATATGATCTGAGAAACGTGTCCTTAGGCAATTTTTTCACTGTGTGTATATCATAGAGTGTACTTACACAAACCTAGGTGGTACAGCTTACTACACACCTAGGCTATATGGTCTAGCCTATTGCTTTTAAACTACAAATATGTATGTTATGCTACTGTCTTGAATACTGTAGACATCGTAACAATGGTGTTTGTGTATCTAAACATAGCTAAACATAGAAAAGTAATGCTAAAAATACAGCATAAAGATAAAACAATACACCTTTTCTCAGCACTAACTATGAATGAAAACTACAGGACTGTAAGTTGCCCTGGGTGAGACAGTGAGTCAGTGGTGAGTGAATGTAAAGGCCTCTGACCCTGCTGTATATGACTGTAGACTTTATAAATACTGTACACTTAAACTAAACTAAATTTTCTTTCTAAAAAACTTTCTTCGATGATAAATTGACCTTAGACTACTGCAACATTTTTACTTTATAAACTATTTAACTTTATGAATGTCTTGTATTAACACTTAGCATTAAAATTCACATTGCACAGCTGTACAAAAGTATTTTCTGTGTATTCTTATTCTATAAGGTTGGTTCTATTTTTAATGTTTTTTAAATTTTTTTTTTAAATTAAAAACACAAGACATACATATTGGCCCAGGCCTACACAGACTGTCAGGATCATCAATATCACTTTCTTGCACATCCACATCTTGTCTCAATAGAAGGCCCCTAGGGGAAATAACAAGCATGCAGTTTTCAGCTTTCATCTCCTATACATCCCTATCTTCTTCTGGAACTCCTCCTGAAGGACCTGCCTGAGGCTATTTTACAGTTAACATTTTTTAATAAGTAGAAGTACACTTAAAATAATAATAAATAATACAGTAAATATATAAACCATAACACTATTATCAAGTATTACCTATTGTACATAATTTTATGTGCTATACTTTTATATAATTAGAAGTGCAGTAGGTTTGTTGACACCAGCATCGCCACAAACACGTGAGTAATGCACTGTGCTGCAACTTAAGGACAGCTATGACATCACTAAGCAATGGAAAATTTTCAGCTTTGTTATAATATTATAGGATCACCGTTTTACATGTAGTCTGTCCTTTACCAGTGTTACGTGGCACATGACCATACATCCATAGAAAGGAATATTATTCAGTCATAAAAAGAAATGAAGCAATGATATATGTTACAACATGAATGAACTTTGAATACATTATCCTCAATGAAATAATTCAGACATAAAAAACATACATACATTAAATATCCAAAATACACAAATATAGAGAGATAGCAAGTAGATAGAGGTTTCCTAGGGTTGAGTGTCAGAATAAGTATGGGCTTTTTCTTTTTTCTTTTTTTTTTTTTTTTTTGAGATGAAGTCTCTCTCTGTCTCTCAGGCTGGAGTGCAATGGCACAATCTTGGTTCACTACAAACTCCACCTCCAGGTTCAAGCGATTCTCCTGCCTCAGCCTCCAGAGTAGCTAGGATTACTGGCACCTGCCACCGTGACCAGCTAATTTTTGTAGTTTTAGTAGAGATGGGGTTTTGCCATGTTGGCCAAGCTGGTCTTGAACTCCTGACCTCCTGAACTCCTGCCTCAGCCTCCCAAAGTGCTGGCGTTTCAGGCGTGAGCTAACATGCCCCCCCAGGTATGGGCTTCTTTGGGGGTGATGACAATATAGTAAAATTAGTTTAAGATGAGAGTTTCACAATTCTGTAAACTTACTAAAAATCCTTACATTGTAGAATTAAAATGGGCAAATTTAAGAGAAGTTAAATTATCATAATATATAAATAAACCTGTAAAAATATTTGAGAATCCAATGAAAGATTTGTAATAAAAATTTTGACCATTTTGGGGGGAGGTGAATAATAGATTAAATGTTTCATTAAGATATATTCTATACAATTATGTGACTTTTTTCCTTCCAGACACAATTCATAATCTGGAATACAAAGTATATTAGTTCATTCTTGCACTGCTATAAAGAAACACCTGAGGCTGGGTAATTTATAATGAAAAGAGGTGAATTAGCTCATGGTTCTACACACTACACAGGAAAGCACAGTGCCTTTTGCTTCTCTGGCATTCTCAGGAACCTTACAATCATTGTGGAAGGTGAAGAAAAAGCAGGTATGTTTTACATGGCTGGAGCAGGAGCGAGACAGTGGGGAAAGATGCTACACACTTTTAAATAACCAGATCTTGTGAGACCTCTCCATTGTAAGAACAGCACTGAGGGGATGGTGCTAAACCATTCATGAAAGATCCACCCTCATGATCCAATCACATCCCACCAGGCCCCACCTCCAACACTGAGGATTACAATTGAGCCTGAGATTTAGGTATATATCATAGAGTGGACTTACACAAACCTAGATGACGTATCTTACTAAACACCTAGATCCAGAGCATATCACCAAGTGTCAGAAATATAAACAAGAATGAATTAATAGAAAATTGTCTATGATTTCTAATTAAAGGGTTGGTGTATTTTTGAAGGCAGATTTTTTGTGTGTGAGGGATATATTAATACTAAAATGTTGAAAGAATAAAAATTTAGTTTGCTTCTGATGTGAAGACATAAAAGTGTAGAAAAGACTAGAGATATTAATATCGGTTTTATCTATTGATCAATTACATTATAATTTCACATACTTAGTACTATGTAAATAGCTTACATATAATATTAATCTGTGGTTACAAACATATCAAGAAAATAATTTCTTTTCCAGAACTTGCCAATATCAATTCTTAATCATTGCTAAACATAAAATCTCATTACTAGGAAGATTTACAGAGTTTATCTCACAACTACCACATTGAACAGAACTTTCTTAGACTTGGAGAAAGAACTCTCAATTACCTATAATGATATATTGAAATGGGCCTTATCAGTAATTTTTGAAAGTTTCCACAGGTTTTTATGCTCATCAGTTCTCATTATCTTCAGTCTTTCACCGTCACTTGCTACATGCTCAGAAACTGCGTATTAATTTTAATAATGGTCCAATAGAGAAGAAATTAACATTCTAAAGCCAAATTTAAATAAATTTAAGATAATCTAAAACTTTAGATTCATGCCATTTAGTAATTTCAGGAAAATCAGAGCATGAAATTTAAGACAGACCTGTGTTCCAATTCTATATCCTTTATAAACTGTAATCTTAGATGTTGTATATCTCATCCAAATTTGTTTTCTCTTTTGTTGGATGCAGGGCATAGTTTTAATGTATTTTTCATAGAGTTATTGTTAGGATCAAAGCAATAATGCTTTAAAGGTTACTTAATAAAAGTTACTAAATAAAATTTACCTTTCTTGTGAGATATCAAGTATATTCTCTAAACTATAATTTGTACTTCAGCTACCAGTCCAACAATTTTATTGCCCTCATCTCAGTATGTAGCTTTGGAGATAAGTATTTGGGGAAGAAAAGTTTAAAACAAATGATATAATCAACATAAGGGAAAGGAAAAAGTCAAAGCAAAATAGCAAAAAAGACCAGGAAAGGGAACCTGTAGAAAAAGAATCTATTTTTAGTAGCCCTTACTATTTGCAGAGAGCCTACTTTGTTTCAAATTACTACTTAGGAAATTAGGCTACTGTTAGGATTTAAACTGTCATTTACATATTAAAACTATACCATGTGCAGATAAATTATGTCCAATAAAAACTCACTACTTGAGTGAACTCATACGGAACAAACTGCTGGAAATAAATATTGACTTTTTGTCACTGTAATCGAAATAATTTTTATTTCAAATTCAGTGAGTCCTTTTAGAATACAACAGAATAATTACTCTCTGATATTAAGAGAATTCCAAAAAATACAGCTAAGGACAAAGCTTTAACTTTAATTCAAATAATCCTGGCCTTAAAACACATTTCACTGATGCAGTCAGCAATCTTTATTATAATTTGTAAAAAGTTGAAAAGTTTCTAAAATTTGGATTTGAATGTAAGATTTGAGAATTTGATAATGTTTTTGAACAAGGCCTGGTTAAATGCAAAGGCAGTGGTTATTTAAAAAAAGAAATCAACCTAAGACATCTGAAAAGCAATATATATTCATAATCCACTGAGAAATGTCTCATATATGCATGACCCATTAATAAATTATATAGGTAGATAATGGATACATGGAGGTATTAAGATGTTATACTTTATGACTTCTGGGATATCCAAACTGGACCACAGGGTGAAGAAACTAGCATTTAAAAAAGCCAACATGAACATTTCCTTGTCTCTGAGATTCTGATTTTGGGAATAAGTCTTACTTTATTCATTTTAACATCTTTTAGAGAATTCCATTTTGAATTATTAACAGTGCTTACAATAGATGTAGGTAGACTATATGTCTTAGTAAGTGATAGAAAACCAGACACTTGAAGTCAGTTTTCCCTAAGTATTTTCCAAAAGATATTAAAGTTGTCACATACAAACAAACTGGTGGCTAGCTATTTAAAACTAAATTTGAGAATAACTTACATGTGCAGCAACCAGATTGGTCATTTATTCAGAGAGACTAGACGGTGAGCAAAAGAAATGCCATGTACCTGCAATTCTTTTAAAATGTATTAACTTTGAATGAGAGGAAAGAGGTATGGCCGTAGCTAAAGGGCACAGAATAAAGGTTTGCATGTTTTGTTGTTTTGTATGTTTTGGGTATTGTTTATCTTAGTTTGATTGGAATAAAAAATATTGACAGTAAAAATCTAAAGGAGAAAAACTCAATGAAAATATTAAACAAAGAAGGAAAAATTACTTTAAGATCTTAGAATGTTGGAGAGGTGGGATTCAGACCTCCTGTGATTGAAGGAAGACCACCACCACCATTTCACTCAGATGAGAAGTGCTGGCAAGAAGCAGGTCAGTTTTAGAGATGTGCCACCTGGGCACTGAAGACCACCCAGAAGATGCTCATTTTCACCAAAAAGGAGCGAGCAGTGCTGTGTGATGAACAATTCTGCTAGAGTGTCCTCAGAGAAATGAGAGAAGAACATGTTTACAATAGTCATTTCAGTCTGGAGAAACCAACTGACATGAAAAATCAAGCTCATTAGGCAGTGTGAGGCAAATTAAAGTTGGAAATTTTGTAGCACTTTAGGGCTGTTAAAACAAACAGCTGTATATGAGCATTTCAACACACTGAGGGAGGCACAATTGTTGCTCCTTTATGAGAAAATACAACTTCAATGAAGTCAAATGGAATATTCCATAGCCAGCATAGTGAGTGCAATTTTCTTCCATCAGCAACAGCGACCAGATTCCTCAGAACTTTTATTTTATGTACTTAATACTACAGGTCATTGCAAAGTAGCTCTTACTTCAATTCTGTTTTCTGTAGCAAACAAACCTGTAAAGTTTTGTTTTGTTTTAACTGGTAACATTTTTAAACAAAAGTTCTGAGAATTTGTCTTGATGAATACTGGCTTGGTGTTTTGAATAAAAAGGAAAAATGCATTTGGCTTGGGAAGCTATCTTGTTCTGAAATAATTTTAAGAAAAGTTGGCTTCCAATGTGTTACATAATACTCAGAGTCTTTAATATGTTAATGAATGTTTTAACTTCAATATTGGATGAAATAATATGTACAGAATTTTCAAAACATTCATTCATGAACACTTTTTTCCATTAAGTACCTTGTAGGACTTACTTTCCACAGGAAAAACATTGGAAAACGTGACTTAAAACATTTTTATACTCACTCCTAATCCTTTCCATTAAATGATAAGGGCCTGTCCTACCATGCTTGACTTATATTTTGGAAGAATAGATTTAGAAAACCCATATGGATATTATAAATACTTTTTATTTAAAGTATTTAATGTATATTTGAGAAAGAACATTTTCATGTTTAGGATTAGAATGCACACATTTCTTCTCCCATTCAAGTTTCAGATTTATGCAACTCAGCCCATTACTGAGAGAATACTAGTCTAATCCCTTTTACATGGTTTAATGCTTCTATTTTGTGTATCCCTTAAGCTGTTGTCGAACAGTTTTTCCTAAATATTATTATCTAGTCAGGAGTTGAATCAGATGTACCACTTTATTCCTTAAAACTATTTTCTTTGTATAAAAAAAGAAGATAAAGATAAGTGACAATATTTGCTTTCCACTTTTACCAAAAATGCCTCATGATTCAAAAATGAGGGTTATATACAAAGGATTTATATATTTTTTTCCAAACTTTAGTTTTCTTTAATGAGGAATTTATTTCTTCACTGCAAGCTTAAACTCTCTCTCTCTCTCTCTCTCTCTCTCTCTCTCTCTCTGATTATAAGGACCCCTATATTAGTTTTGCTCTAAAAGAAACTTGAGAATCAAAATCAAGCCTTGTTTAATATTTTAACACTTATGCTACGTCCACACCACTGAAAACTCATTGCTAAATTAACCACAATTGGAGACCATTTCAAATTGCTTCTAAAAAAATCAGTGATAATTAAACCACCAGGGATTTCTCAGTGGATACTTATGTGCTATTTTCATCTAAAATAGTATTTCTAATTTAGCCAAGTAGAGAATAGATTAAAGCAAAATACTCAGGCAGCAGCTGGATGATGAGTTAAAGTGAGACAACAAAGGTCAGAACAGGCAGAAGAAAGTTATTTCAGACATCTTGATGCACATCTTCAACTGATGTGACATAATCAGAGTTGGCCCATGACAAAATCATTATACAGGCAAATATTACCTCTTACATGTTAAGCTTCCTTCATTATTCTACCTCTATACATATACACACATGCACATACACACATGCACACATGTACATCATACACATATATGCTATGTACATATACACACAGTACTAGTTATGTTCACACTGTATATAACTGGTGTTTTTTCACCCACAAAATAAAACAGATTAATACAAATATAATAATGAAATAAAAGACTAATATTAATATTTTAAATATATTAATGAAAATATAAATACAGAAAAGGTAGAAATTAACAAAAAAAATTGAAAAATAATCCATTAAACCTTCATGAAGGATACAACATTAAACCAAAAATATAATTTTGGTTATAATGGTCTGAGTTATGGTGAACATTAAAGCTGGTGAGAGCAGTTCTTTGCAAAGGAAATGTTCAGAGAATGATAAATGATCTACTGGACTTCCCACAATAAGTATTGAGAGTTCAGAGTTGGGGATGAGGAGTTAAAAGTATATATATAGGGCTGAAAAGAAAAATTTGAAAACTATCATGGAGAATCTTTAATGCCAAAAGAAGTCCCATCTTATTTTATAGGCAGTGATGAATCATCAGTGATCCTTAAGAATTAAATTAAAATAATAAAATTCATGATTTATTTATAAGAGTAATTTTGGCCATAGAGAAAGAGTACTTCATTAGGAGAAGAACAAGGGAGTGGATGATGTCATGGAGGTAGAAGGTAACTAACAACAATCAAGTTGAATGAAATTGAGGGGACAAGAAAGATGAGAGACATAGGCTAAGGATCATGTTTGAGGGGCAGATTTTAATTAATATAAATGGTTAAGAAAGATCTAGAAGAGTGAAGACGTAAAATAATACCCACGATTTTGACTCAAAATACATCAGATGATAATGATATCATTATCAAAAATTGGAGACATTCGGGATTTTCAAATTATTTTTAACTTCCCTGCTTTAAAAAGAATTTGAGGCAAAAATAGATGAGTATATTTTGGGTTTGAAAGTGGATAACTAGATACATTTAATTTTAGTTGAAAATCAATCTATTTGGAAATTCTAGCAACATGCAGCTTATGGGCAAAGTATAATGGAGATATGAAAAAAACAGGGAGAGTTCCTTCGTAACAAAAATAAGAACCGTATCATGTGAATGAATAAGGTTATCACTGAGCAGAGCTGTCAGATGTTGAATGTTGTACTGGAATAGTTTGTCTTTCTAAGCTGCTTGTGAAACAAAAGATAACACATAAGTTGGTCTTCAAACAATGTCTCCAGCAATATAACAACTTTGTGCATATTTTTCAGGAAAGATGCCAGACATATTCTCAGAGACATCTGAACATAAAGGCAATGATCATTCTCAGCATTGCAATTTTACTTATTAAATGGGCATAACTATTGATTAGTCATTCTTATTGGAATATGATATTGTAAAATCTCAATGATAAAACACATAAATGACTGAAGTCAAATTTATTTAAATGCTGATAAAACATCAAGACCCACACTAAATGTCAAAAATGGTATTCATCTTATTCAGTTATTAAGCCGAAGTGAAATACTATAGCCTACAGAAAGGATGGTTGTACCTCTGATTTCAAAGTAATCAAATGAATGAGTGCAATTATTGAAGGGATTTTTAATCTATTTTTCAATCCCATACATGCATTTTTAAGTGGTTCAGTATGATTATGGTGATTAAAATGGTTCTCCAAAAGTATTTCATTTAATTGATCATCTTTAAGTATACCAACATTCTTCTTTCAGTGACAAACGGGAAAATGTTCAGACTCCTGTTTTTCACCTATCTTTATAAAGCAAATGATGCTATAAAAACAGAGAGAAAGAGTTATACTAGCTAGTATTAATATAAACGGAAAGATTCTACCTGTAGAAATTGCACAATGATTTAAGAGTTATCATTCACTCATAAAGAGGCCACATAAGTATATTGTCAATCTGTCACAGCCATAAAACAAGCCAAACAAACAAAAACAAGTATTAGAGCTGAGAGATGAGTTTAGATGTTGTCTTATTCCTTTCAGCATATTCTAGACAATATTTGAAGCAAGTTTTGAATAGAGGGATTAAGCCAGCATACAAAACAGGTCCCAGTGATGGGGTCTATTCTAAGGCCTTCCTATGAAATTTAACAGCACATCGGGTTCTTTAGGGGAAGAATTTGAGCTTCCTAAAAGGACAAACACTGTGGATATTAGCTATGAGATCTAGAATTTATGTAAGTAATTTTTTAGTGATTCTAATTAAATAAATAACAAAGAATCTTGTGTAGAAAGAATAAAAAGTAGAGTTAAACACTACCACAAAAACAATAACAACATCTAAAATTCCATCATCACAGCGTCACCATTACGAATAGCTTAGGTTATCATAATGTTTATATACATACATATATATGACTTACTTATATGGGATTTGTATAAATATGATTGTGTGGCTTATTTCCTTTTTATAGAGTATTATGACTAGTTACTTCTTTAAATACTTATTAACTTTAAAATTCAGCTGTATAATTTTTAACTCAATTTTTATTTGCTATTTAAACAATATTACAATAGCACATTTTTACTTAAATCTTTGGATATGAGCCCAATATATTTCTTAGAATGAGTGATTAAAACTCCTGAGTTAAACTTAAATATATCATGAAGGTTAAATTACTCTGTGTGAATATAATGCTGATTCAGTCCAATAGTGCATAAGAGTGCCAATTGTCCGATCAACAACACCAGCTGTTATGATTCATTTTCATTATTTGCACACATTAAACATCAGTCTTTCTCAAGTAGTGACATACTCTTCTAGGATTTTTGGACATCTACAAATGTATAGTTTTCATGACAAATCTTTGTGATAGCATCTAGACTGTTAATTCCTAGAAGAGTTATTGCTATCTAAAAGAGTATGTGATTTTAAAATTTTATTTCATAGTATAATATTGCCATCCAAAAACTGTTGTATCAACTGCCACTGCTTAAAGCAATGTATAAGTATCTATTTCTTTTCACCTATCGTGAGGTTAGTGTAGAAATTTTAAGATATTTTCCAATTTAATAATGAAATAAATCTGAATTGTTTATATAATGAAAAAAATCATACAATTATATTTTATCCTATAATGGAATTTGATACTTATAATCCACAATGCTTTCCCACTGCCCATAAAATAAAGGGCACATGACTTACACGGCTATCCAAAATCTACAGCCTTCCTATCTCCAAGCTCAGCTCACCAAATTTCTCTTGAATTTGGTGTGGTAGCTATATTATATTGCATTCAGTTTATCACACACATCTAAACCCAAGGCATGAAAGAAACTAATATATGAAAGTTACCCAGAATAAGGTGAAAATTCAGTAAATAGTAGCTCTTGGTCTATTTATTTCTGTCTTTTCATTTCGGAAGCATATAGAAAGCATTGATACCATTATCACTCATCAACGTCTATTTCTTTACCCTCAGAAGAGTATGAAGTCTTGTGTTTTTTAATATTCTTTATTTTATTTTAATTTCACATTCTGGGATACATGTGCAGGCTGTGCAGTTTTGTTACATAGGTAAACGGGTATCACGGTGGTTTGCTGCACCTATCAACCCATCACCTTGGCATTAAGCCCAACATACATTAGCTATTTTCCCTAATGCTATTTAACTACTAGTACTCAGCTTGCATATGAGACATTATACTTAATACTGGTTACATAAATTTTCTTAGATCTTTCACCCAAGAATGTTGGTAATCAGTTTTACTAATCAATAATCTTTATTTGTTTCCATGCCACTTATATCATTTTATCTCTTTCCACATGAAATTATTACAATTGTTTTAATTCTATCAACTATTACTAACTGCAAATCCCTCAATAAATTATATTATTCCCAATTTATATACATGATTAAAGTACAATGAGATAATTAGAACCTAGCTCAAATGAATTTTTACATATAAAATATATTGTGTTTCTGTATATTTATTTCCCAAGAATCTATGCTGAACCACATCATTTGACACGTTAAGCTGTTAGTCAACTATTATTCTTAGAGATTTTCTGCCATGTTTTATGGATATACAGTTTGTATAGCTCTCCGTCATCTACTGAGGTCACAAAGTGTTTGTCCTACCGTTTAATTAAATTACATGGCAATAGTGTAGTTTATTTATATTCCAACATTTAAAAAGATAGCAAATAATTACAACTTGTTTTATGAAACAGACAAATCCATGTTTTTAACTGTATAGTTTCTGTATGGCTAGCTAAAATCCATTAAGTTCAATCATAATTCATTAATTCTCTATAATGTACCATTTTTTCTTTCTTCTAATACTCACTAAAGCATAATAATATTTTGTGATTTCCATATTCAGCCATTAGGTCAGGGTCACCACTTAAACTCCAAAACTCTAACAGCTCTTTGAGAGCAAATGGCATATAATTTGCCATGAAGCTCCCATAGATCTTAGAACTCTTTTACAATAGGTGCATGCAGAGTTAAACAGGACAATGAAAGTTTCCTTGAGAAAAATTACAATCACTAAGTAGCATAGAGAATTAGGAGCATATATTTGCTTCTTTAAGTCAGAGAAATAGAGTAAATATTATATCCTCAATCAAGACTATCAATAGTCAACCATTATTGAAATAGAAATAAACTGGAAAAGATATTTGAATTGATGTCTATAAAATTATTTGAAGAATAGTAAATATGAAGTTCTTAATGTTCATTTATTAATTATGTACTATCAAAATGTTAACGCAAAGGACCAAGAATTATTTCCATAACTGAATGGGAATACTCTGCAAAGCAGAAATACCTTATAAATCGTGAGTTTAGAACCTAATAAATAGAAATGTTATCTCTTATTAAAGTTTGACCAATAATATTTCAATGCATGGGAAAATAAAGTGATGATTGGTAATGAGAAAACTAAAATTTAGTGTGTTGTTCTGATAAATTAGAATGTTAATATGAAATGAATAAAATACTAGTGGTAATCTACACAGCTATCAAAGTTTCAACATCAACATCCTGTTCAATAGTTTAAAATCATAAAACAGTATATTATACAATGTCTTCAGTTTATTGAATATTTTTGATTCTCAAGGCATCTTGTGAATTTAACTTATTAATTCAAAAATCACATTATATTTGTCCATGGAACAAAAGTCTAAGTAGTCCTGAATCAAAATGCTAACAATGGTTACCTGAGAGCAGTAGGAGTGGGTGAAAGAGATCTAACATTTAACTGTTTACATTATAAACTTCCATATTGCTTGACTCTTATATGAGATGTGTGTACCTTTCTCATAATAAATGTAAATCAAGCACAAACACCTATTGAACATTTACTGAATGGCAAGCACCACACTTAGCCTTCTAAAATGAGGATGAATAGGAACTAATCTTCACATTCCCCAAGTCTAAGACATGATAGAAAATAATTTTGAAACATAATTACAAATAATCTTAATACATGTGGAAATCACGAAAAGCACCATACAAAAAATTTCAAGGAAGCATAAAAGTAGAGACATTAGCTACAAAAAAAATTTAAAAAGTTGTTCAAGAGTTGCAGGCCCAAGTTTCCAGCACAATGGAGGTGTAAGAACTTAGGACATTTGCTTCCCTTTTCTTTCCATTAGAGTGGCATAGTGAGAATTTCACTAGAGTATGAGTCAATGTCCCACTGCCAGCTTTCTCTCATACTCTCATTAGTAAATTCCCTGAGCTTCAGCTTTCTCAACTGTAAAATGTGGTAAAATCTACCATATCTACTTGAGTTGGTATGAAGCTTTCAAAAATTCTGTGTTACAACCAATATAGATTCCTGTAATTTCAACCTTCAATTCTACCTACCTTGATTATCTTTATTGAATAATAGCCATGTAATTTCTTTTTGAAAGGGATTAAAGATCATTTAAAACAAATACTTCATTGAAAGTTACTGATGTAATCATGTTGTTAAGTTGTTACATTTGGTACTATATCTCTATGACTACTATAATTACATTATAATAGTCACAGATATATAGACAGAGATATATGACTATTATAATTACATTATATATGACTATTATAATTATAATTATAATAGTCATATAGATATATAGTACCAAAAGCAACTTCTTTTTTTATTCTTTTTTTGAGACAGAGTCTTGCTCTGTCATCCAGACTGGAGTACGGTGGCGCAATCTTGGCTCACTGCAACCTCCGCCTCCTGGGTTCAAGTAATTCTCCTGCCTCAGCCTCCTAAGTAGCTAGGATTACAGGCATGTGCTACCATGCCCAGCTTATTTTTGAATTTTTAGTAGAAACAGGGTTTCATTATGTTGGTCAGGCTGGTCTCAAACTCCCGACCTCGTGATCCACCCTCTTCGGCCTCCCAAAGTGCTGGGATTTCAGGCGTGAGCCACCGCACCTGGCCCATAATTCTTCTTAAATGCTCTTAATACTCTTCCATTAGGTACCATACCTCACTATATAAATATTTGGTCTTTTTGAGACTTCCTTTTGTTTCCATATAATCTTTTATATCATTGTTGAGTATCAATGTTTTCATTAATTATCATGTGAAGAAGAACACTAACAACAGTTTCTTCCTTCCCTTCATCTTTCCATCCCTCTTTCTTTTTTTCCTTCCTTTTTTTGGTTTTATTATTTAAAAAACTAAAGAGGATTATTACAGTTTAGAGTACAAGAAATATCAACTATAAGTAATCAAATAAATCCACAGACTTTTAAATGAGATAGTATTTCATTTTTGGCACATATTACACTAAGGTAAATGGAGGTGCCATAATTCAGTAAGCAGGAAGCTTTCCATCGATTTGACAGTGTTATTAGTCTCTGAAGAGGTGAAAACACAGAGGAGGTAGTTATTGTTATAGAAAACATGCCTCTTAGCTCTTTTTGCTCTAGTTATAAGATGTACAATGAAATTATTTTCCAAAAAGATTTTGGAGATTTTAAACAGTAATTTATATTACAGTTAACTTTAGTCATTCTTTGGTATTTTGACTTTGATGCTCCAAAAGATAATCACGGGAGGAAAAACTCTCCAATGAACACATTCAAGAGCAGTCTTCACGACCAAACTGCAAATAGAAAGTTGTCCACATAATGTGCTTTCAGAAGTTCTAGAAAATTTACCCAGTGCAGAGTCCTTCCCTAGGTATAGAGTGAATATGTAAAAGTCTCAAAGACTTTTCTCTTTAATGTAAAACATTGCATTGCATTTGAATTTAAATACTGTTGTGAGCAGGACTAAAGATGTTTTAGTCATTTGTAAGGTTTAAAGGAAGGTATTTTTTCCTTCCACAGGAAAGTATGGGCAGGGGAGGGGTGAGGGGAATGAGCACTTTAGATAGCAAGGTTAGACATGAAAGCATAAAGAAGGCTGGAAGAAAGCTGGGGTGTTGGGAGAGAGCATCAAATTTTTGCTTCTTTTTCTTTTTATATTATTGAGGTAATATATCTTATATCTATTAATGCCCTCTATAAAAAGCAAATTATTTCACATTGGGTGATGTGGCCAAAAATATTACACGTAAGTTCTCATATTTTTTCCCTCTCCATAATGGAGAAGACTTAGACAAACACTAACAGATTGCTTCTCAGAGGCAAAGGTAGCCACCCAAAAAAGGGAGATAGGAGATATGAGGATGGAAGGCTTGAAGGATAGAGGAACCAAGGGAAAGATATATTCAACCAAGGAAGACCTTAAAGAAGTTTTGCTGAGTGTCATATAATGTCTGCAATGTAACTTCGTTGCCACCTCTTCAAAAGGCAATTTTGCAAAAGCCTATATTATTTTTCAGGGATTTTTCTGACAACGACTTGAGATGGGCCTTCGGGTAAGAGCAAATGTCCAATTTTCTGTGAACTACCAATAATACCTTATTGAATATAATATATATCTAGTGGCAATGTATACTATTAGGAATTGTGACCAAACCACCCTTTATTATTATGTGTGTGCTATTTTCTGTTTCAGATTTTATCATTGCCAAATTATAGATAGCCAAGTATTTATAGGATGACTTCTCTAACAAAAGAGCATACGGTCAGTTTCAGGGAATAAAATCGAGTTCTCAAAGTTGAGGAAATAAGAAGGTAACAAAGGTAATAGTACATAAATTATTCTCCTTTGCAAATACACAAGGAGCTAAATGCTGTCCCTCAGAGTTCTTAAATCCAAAGTCAACAGGAATTCCCCGAGATAGTTGAGATTCCACCTGCCCAAAAAACAAGAAAGAAATAAAGAAAAGAAAAGTGTTTGGATCTGCTTTGGTAAACTAACACATATAGGAAGGTTCTACTTGAACTTAACAGCAGATTCCACTTGGTTAAAAAAAACATTAGGTTCAGAAAATAGAAATAACAAAAGAAAAAGATACAACTCCTCAAGAGGGGAAGATGCATAGAAATATAAAGAAAATATATATATATATATATATATATATATATATATATATTTCACACAATTCGAAGACACATGGGAAGAGACCTGGAATCAGAAACACTAAAGATAGAAGAACATGTACCCTTAAGGGTAAGTTAATTTGAATTTGATAGAGACATCACATGGCAAATATGATGCCATGTGATGGTAAAAGTGCCTCTTTTATCTTTTCAGCTGGTAAAAGTACCTCTCACTAAAAGGTTAGGGAGGGTAGAGTGAGGGATGAAGACAAACCCCAGAGCTGGCTGAAGAGCAACCAAAGCAAGGTCAGATCTAGACACTGCTCTCAGAGGGCATGACGTTCACAACTAGTTCCCAGAATTAATAATCTAGAACCACTTTATTCAAATTCCTCTGACAGGGTGAATAAAGAAACAGGAGTCAGCATGCCTAGAATGCTATTTTAAGCAATAAATTAGGAATTTATTTGAGTGTTCATAGGACCTGGATCTGTACTTTTCTGTGAAGTCATTTTTATGCACTTGAGTTCACTTTATTCCCTTCGTTTCTTCATGTAATACATGCCACTAGTAGTGGATTCCACTTTCTTTCTTACGGGGATAAAATAAAATGCTTCAATTTTTTAGTGTTCCTACTTTCCTTACATCATCATTATGATTCAGGAGATGTTATCCCTACTTTGAGCTCCAGGTAAGAATCCTGTAGGGTAAGTTAATCATGGCAATCCCATTCCTCTTGCCATTGACTGATTCTGGCTCCAGATATAAGTTAATCATTGCAACATCTTATGACTGCTACTGATCCTAAGGCACCAGATGACCCTATTCAGGGAATGATAATTTATTTCATCCTTGAAGGAGAGTTTCCCTCTCCCTCTTTCTGGATATTAACAAAGGAGATGTTGCTTTAGCTGTGAAAGGCAGCCATCTTTGACCATGAACAACAAAAGCAACATATAGAAGAGGGCAGAACTGAACACGTCACAAAAGGATAGAGTTGGAACACTGATTTCCTGGAAATCCTGTTAGGTAAGCACAATTTTTTTATTGTTAAATTCATTTTAGGTTAAGGTTACTCTAATTTGCAACTTAAGTCATACTAAATATTAGAGCTCTAAAAATGGAATATGCAGTTAAAGGTCTGCTTTGATTATATTACTATTGTTATCAATTCTAATGTAAAAGAAACATAAACATATTTAAGAACTCAATAAAGGACCTGTAAAAACAGAAGTTGAAGGTATAGCTAAAAACAGAAAAAACTGATGGGCTAGCAGTTTTCTTACATATTGTGCAAAGTAATTTATCGATTCAACACTACCCCCATCAAGCTACCAATGGCCTTCTTCACAGAACTGGAAAAAAATCACTTTAAACTTCATATGGAATCCCAAGAGAGCCTGCATAGCCAAGACAATCCTAAGCAAAAAGAACAAAGCTGGAAGCATCACAATGCTGGACTTCAAACTATACTGCAAGGCTACAGTAATCAAAACAGCATGGTACTGGAACCAAAACAGAGACATAGACCAATGTAACAGAACAGAGGTCCCAGAAGCAACACCACACGTCTACAACCATTTGATCTTTGACAAACCTGACAAAAATAAGCAATGGTGAAAGGACTCCATGTTTGATAAATGGTGTTGGGAAAACTAGCTAGCAATGTGCAGAAAGCAGGAACTGGACCCCTTCCTGTCACCTTACACTAAAATTAACTCCAGATGGATTAAAGATTTAAACATAAACCTAAAGCATAAAAATGCTAGAAGAAAACGTAGGCACAACCATCCAGGACATAGGCATAGGCAAGGACTTCATGACTAAAACACCAAAAGCAATGGCAATAAAAGCCAAGATAGACAAATGGGATCTAATTAAAATTCAGAGCTTCCATACAGCAAAAGAAACCATCATTAGAGCAAACCAGCAACCAACAGAATGGGAAAAAATTTTTGCAGTCTACCCATCTGACAAAAGGCTAATATCCAGAATCTACAAAGAACTAAAACAGATATACAAGAAAAAAAACAAACAACTCCATTCAAAAGTGGGCAAAGGATATGAACAGACACTTTTCAAAAGAAGACATATATGAGGCCAACAAACATATGAAAAAATGCTCATCATCACTGGCCATTAGAGAAATGCAAATCAAAACCACATTGAGATACCATCTCACGCCAGTTAGAATGGTGATCATTAGTCTGGAGACAACAGATGCTGGAGAGGATGTGGAGAAATAGGAACACTCTTACACAGTTGGTGGGAGTGTAAATTAGTTCAACCATTGTGGAAGACAGTGTGGCAATTTCTCAAGGATCTAGAAATAGAAATTCCATTTGATCCAGCAATCTCATTACTGGGTATATACCCAAAGAACTATAAATCATTCTACTGTAAAGACACATGCACACATATGTTCATTGCAGCCCTGTTTACAATAGCAGAGACCTGGAACCAACCCAAATGACCATCATTGATAGACTGGACAAAGAAAATGTGGCACATATACACCATGGAATACTACACAGCCATAAAAAACAATGAGTTTGTGTCCTTTGTAGGGACTGATGAATCTGGAATCCATCATTCTCAGGAAACTGACACAAAAACAGAAAACCAAACACTGCATGTTCTCACTCATAGGTGGGCGTTGAACAATGAGAACACGTGGACTCAGGGAGAGGAGCATCACACACTGGGGACAGTTAGGGGAGGACTAACGGAGGGACAGCGGTGTGTGGGAAGGGTGGGGAGGGATAACATGGGGAGAAATGCCGGATATGGTATGCACCTATGCACAACACTGCATGACCTGCACATGTACCCCAGAACCTAAAGTAAAATTTAAAAAAAAAAAGAAAGAAACATTAAATAGGAAAGTACATCTCCTTATATAGTGAAACGTTAAATGGCAAGCTGGAAAGGATTGAGGTAGATGAAAGCATTTGTACAGGTTTAGTGGTAGGAAGTTGAGTACCTTCACCCAAGGCAATTTTAACTTTACTTCTGAAGAATTAAGTGATGGGATGAGAATAAAATGAAATACAGTGGCTATGTCATTAGTTTATGGGGAGCAGAAATGCTTTGAAATTGTTAGTATGAAGTAAATGCAAATAATCAAGGGGCCAAAGAAGGCGTGCTGACAATCACTGAAAACAATTAATAATGATTCAAGCCTTTTCAGTTGCATAAGAGAAGGCTGGCTGGTAAACAGCTAGATTAACGCAGATAAATCAGTGGGGCCAAATAACTGGGGTTAGTGGCAGAGGTTGTTTGACGTGATGACTGATGGATTTAGCCAAGTACAGACAGAACAGAAGGGAGAGAAAGATAAATATACCATGGAGAAGAAGAAAATGTATACTAAGAATATCAGAGTTGGCGAGCCCTTGACTTATGGCCAGAGGATTGGGTATTGAGAGTTATGACAAAGCCTAGGATAAAATTATTTGAAAAGATGGATGAAGATATAATACAGATAAAAGCACTAGGATTGATATAGTCAGTAATAACGCATACTGCATACTACCCTGGGGAAGTGAAAGGTATTAATATTTTTGCTACTATTATAAGGAATCAAAGATTATTTGACTTTAGTAATTAAGTCTATTTTTATGTGTGTTCCCCTTTCTTTTATCCTCAATAACAGGTTTTCAGCTGTCAGTTCTCAAAATAGTCAATGCCAAAAAACCTAGCTATGACTTTCTTATTTTAACTTTTAGAGTTAAGTATATATATTAAACTAAGAACTCAGACAGATTAAAGATGTTAAGCAACCTTGTGGAAATGACAATCACCGTGTGATTTGTAGTACATGTACTTATTTCTCATCTGGTATCAGGATATTTAAGAATCGAACACATTAATATTGAACAGTATAACATCCATTCTATTTATTTAGATTTTCTGGACTGGACAGTTGATACACTATTTTTACATACCCAAAAATGTATTATCTACCACCTTTCCCAATAACTTTATTATAATCTCAAGAGTAAAACTTAAAGAGCTAGTTTTTCAAGGATCCTAATTCTTTGCTCTTCAGGAAGATGACATTTTAGAGTATAATTAGATTGCCTGTAGAAAAATTGTAGTGCAATTGAATTAGGCACAATTGAAGTGTAATTAAATTATTCTTACAGCTGGGTACAGTGGCTCAAGCCTGTAATCCCAGGGCTTTGAGAGGCTGAGAGGCCGAGGCAGGTGGACTACTTGAGGTCAGGAGTTCGAGACCAGCCTGGCCAACATGGTGAAATCCTGCCTTTACTAAAAATACAAAAATTAACTGTGAGTGGTGGTGCACGCCTGTAATCTCAGCTACTAAGGAAGCTGAGGTGGGACAATTGCTTGAATCTGGGAGGTGGAGGTTGCTGTAAGCCGAGACTGTACCACTGCACTCCAGCCTGGGCAACAGAATGAGACTCCATCTCAAAAAAAAAAGTTCTTACAAACTGGCCACTTGCTGGAGAATGAATGACCAGAGTATTTGGGCTTAGTAGTATTATATTGTCAGTATATTGTCAGAAGAGTTGAATTTAAGTAGGAAAAACAACAATTCCTTTAGGAAACATTTTTCAAATGACATACATGAAAAAGGGAAACATAGTATAATGTTCTCAATTGTGAAGCAACAAACAAACTTATGACATTTTAATAACTAAGTGTAATATACAGTACAGCTAGTGCTCGACTTATGACCATGATTGGTTCCGACAGATCGGTCGTAACACGATTTGGTCGTAAGTTGAGTAGGCCATATGCACGTGGAGATGGTAGTACTGCCGGAAGCTGGTCCGCACTGTCGTACACCCAGCTGGGCAACGTTTGCGCTGCCAGACGCAGAGCAGTCGTGGCTAGCGATTGTGGTCGTAAAGTCAAATGGTCGTAAGTTGCATAGGTCGTAAGTCGATCAATACCTGTACTTCAAAAAGACAGCTACTTTTGTTAATTTTTTATCTTACATAACCCTAAATTTACCTTTTTTCTACTATTATAGTCCCATCAAAATTTCCTGTTATAAATATTTTTGCTAAAACTATGTTAATGTTATTAAGAACATGTATGTCTAATATTAAGAATATTGCTCAGATCCTGGGGAGCTATAGAATGCCAGTAAGATATTATGAGATCTCCTTTTCTTGTGATCTTTATATTTGAAGCTAAATTTATTTCTCTATATTAGTCTTTAAAAGTAGTGTCTGTAAGAAGGTTAATGTATTTCCAGATTTCTATTTTATTTCTCATTAAACTAACCTAGCAAACTAAAGACGGGAGAATAGGAAAAAAGTTCTTTTTTAAATTTCACCCTCACAATTTTTATAAATTGATATTCAGAATTTTTTATTGTTCTGGCCTTTTACTGTTTTTCTATTGCTGTTGTAGCAAATTACCACAAACTTGATTTCAAACAACACAGATTTGTTATTTTCCACTTCTGTAGGTTAATAGTCAGACCTGGGTCTCACTGAATTTAAATCGAGGACCTAGAAAAGCTGCATTGTTTTTTCTGAGCACTCTGGTAGAGAACCAGTTTCCAGCTTCTAGTGATCACTCACATTCCTTGGCTCATAGCCCTCTCCAAAGATCATCAAAGCCAGCAATGTTATGTCTCTCTGACTTCTACAATCACATCTCCCATGAACAGAAGCCAGAAAAAAATTATCTGATTTTAAGGGCTTCTACCAACATTATCTGGGATAATCTCTATAAATCAGGGCCCTAACTTAATCACTGTCACAAAGTTCCTTTTTCCATATGAGGTAACATAAGTTGCAGTGACTGGGTTGTACATATGTTGGGATTGTGAGAAGGGGTTACTTTACCTACTGAGACCTTGAATTACATATACCTACACACAAAATGATTTATAATGCTTTCTTTAGATAAAGTTTACATGTATGCCAATGTGGCAAATACACATCCCTTAGAGAGAAAACAATCATACCTATTTGAGGCTAATTTGTTAGCGACTTACTAACAATCTCCAGTTCAAGAAATTTGAAAGTTTGTAGCTTGTGTTTCTTAGTTGTAATAGGATACATAAATATAAACCAAAAAATGTAGCTTCTACTTAATAAATGTAAGGGAAAGGAGAATTTTCAAAAGACCTTTAAAAAGGACATCAGTGACTTGTACTTATAAAGATGTAGAAAGTTGTGGGAAGAACAAATATGATGTTATAACACTTATACGAAGACTCTAAAACAGCCAAACTCATAAAAGCAGAGGGTAGAATGGTAAGCAGGAGGGGCTGAGGGGATGGGAAAATAATGAGACATTAGTCAAAGTGTACAGTGTTTCAGTTAAGTAAGATGAATAAGTCCTGAAATCTACTACACAGCACAGCGCCTACAGTTAGCAACACTGTACTGTGTACTTGGAAACTTGTTATGAGGGTAGATCTTATGTTGAGTGTTCTTATTACAGAATCGATAATAACAAATTAAGACAGCGGGAGGGAGCTTTTGGAGGTGATAGATATGTATATAAAGTAGAATGTAGTAATGATTTCACAGCTATATACACATCTTCAAACTTATCAGTTGTGTACATTAAATATGTATTTTTATATGTCAATTATACTACAATAAAGTGATTTAGAAATGTTGCAAGAGCACTTTTATTACAAAAAAAAAATACAAACTGACATATACAATTATGACTTATAAAGTCCAGCAAAGAACTGAGGGTGCAAAGAGAATTTTTAAAATAAAATATAAAATGTAAGACATTCAGCCTGGAAGAGACTTGCGATGCTTGCATTTTTGGCAGAGAAGCAGGAAAGGAGAAAGTCATCATAAATGCTGGTTAGAAGAAAACAGTTGTACTCTGAGAATCTGAGCTCACAAACTTTTTCACAAGTCTTCATGAGAAAATTGAGAAACAATACAGTAGTGCTGAGACAGATCCATCCTGAGACACAGGTACACGGGGCCTGCTGAAGACTAGGAACTGGGCAGGAGGCGTGAGAAAACCCTCTAGCATTCACACTTCATGCACGTACTGAGGAAAAAATTTGTGATTCTGCTTTTAAACCATTTGAAGCCTGAGAAGTGAATCTAACTAAAGCCTAAACAAAATTAGGTCCAGATAAAATATAGATTAGGTTGAGACAGCCTGGCTTCAAAGAAATTGAGCCATATCCTATTCGGGGCACAGGTATTATTGACTTCAGTGTTTACTGTTTCTTTACACAAATATCTGGTATTTTATTTTTAAAAGCGATGGTACCAGAAAAGAAACAAGAAGCTATACCTTCTGTGAACCTATAAAAAATATGTTGAAGTCCTATGTCCCATTAAATCAGAATATGAACTTATTTGGAAATCACACCATTGCATTTAAAATTGCTTAAGATAAGGTCACAGGAAATAGAGTAGGCCCCTAGATCAATATGACTGATGCCCTTATAAGAAGATGACCACATGACGGACATGACGGACAGACACAGGAAAAATGCCGTGCAAATGAAGATTAAGGATTGGAGCGCTGCGTCTACAAGACAAAAAATACCAAAGATTATAAGCAAACTGGAAGAAGCTAGAAAAGGCAAGAAAGAATTCCCATACAGTTTTTATAAGGAACATTTCTCTGTCAACACCTTAATTTTAAACTTCTAACCTACAGATCTGAGAGAAAATAAATTTCTGTTGGTTTAATCTACCCAGTGTATGGTATTTTGTTATGGCAGCCCTAAGAAACTGACACATAACCAATAGGCAAAAGAAAAACAGTCGAGATAAAGAGACCAAAAGATATCCCAGATATTAGAATTATCTCACCAGAACATCAAAATAGCTATGATAAATGTATTACACCATTTACCTTACATTTCAGTAAATAACAGGCATAGACAACTGGAGTGAACAGATAGAGGATTCTAACAGAGCAATGAATGCTATAAAAACAAGCTAAAAGGATATGTTAGAAATATAATATATAGTAATAGATACAAGAAATTCTTTTGGTAGGTTTATTTGGGGACCAGATAGACAAGAGTCTACCTTGAAGAGAGGTCAATAGAAATTTCCAAATAAAACAAAAAGAAACATCATTTTCAGGAAAGGATACACTGCCATTATGCCATAAGCAAAAATCATCTGATGCAGGAGAAGTGATTGATATGCTAGTTACATGAATTGATAATCACACATTGTATACAGGTAATGAAATATCACTCTCTATGCTGTAAATATGTATTTTTCTTAAGTGTCAATTTGTTTTAAAGTCACCTTCCTTCGAAAGAGCCCAGAAAATCTCTCCCACATGAGTTTTCAGATTCAAGGGAGTATGTGAATGCCTTGTGAGGAAAAACTCACAAATACTGAGAAAATCTCATCTATAAAACAGAATTCCATAGAAATTGTCTAAAACTAAGATATCATGTCCATTAGTCAAAACAAAATTATAAGACACTAAATTAAAAAATAATAATAAAAAGAAGTCTGAAAGGGATAAACCAAATGATATCAAGAGATGATGCATATATTAAAGTTATCAAAGACTTTAAAATATCTGTGATTAATATGTTAAAGGATTTAGTGAAAGACATAAACCATATGCACAAAAAATTGTGAAATCTTTTGGCATGATGATAGAGCCTATAGAAAGGAGTCCAATAAAAATACTAGAAATAAAAACTAACATGAGAAATGAAGAATTTAACAAACGTAGAACAAGACTGAACACAGTAGAGAAAGAATCAATGACTTTAAATGAACTACAGAAATTACCAAAACTGAAACAAGGAGAAAGACAAAAGAAGATACGCCATAAATAAATTTTTGAAGCCTATGTAACTATAGTGACAGCACACAAAACTGACTGAGAACACACAATGTTATCAGGGCTAAAGAAAAATTTTAAATATGATTGTAAAAAGACAATTGTTCAAGAAAACAAAAAATCCAAATATGTATATACCTTGACCCGTAGCTCATATCAGATGAAAAATAGCATAAAATAGATTATAGATCTAAATATAAAATCAAAAATTATTAAAATGATTGAAGAAAATAGAAAAGAAGAACTTTATGACTTAAATTAGGCAAGTTATTTTTAGGCAGAAATTCAAAAATACAAGTTATAAGAGAAAAAATTGCTAAATTTAGGTTTGTCAAAATTACAGACTTCTCTTCAAAATGTACTGTTTAAAAAGTCTAAAAACAATCCAGAGGCCAGGAGAAAATACTTTTGAAACACATACCTGATAAAAGAATTGTGTCCAAAAAATATAAAGAATAATTACACCTAATAAAAGGCAAACAGTCCAATACAGTTTAAAAGAGACACTTAACCAAAAAATATACAAGCAAAAAAAATCACCAAAAATGATGGGCATCATTAGTCATCAGAAAAATGCAAATCAAAAGAAAAATAAGATACCACTACACATGCTCACAATGGCTAAAATTATTTTTTAAAGGCTGACATTACTGTTTCCTAGTAAGGATACTGAGTAACTTGAAATCTCGCATATTGCTGATGGAAGTGCAAAATTATATAACCATATCAGAAAACAGTTGAGCAGCTTATTATAGAGTCAAATATACACTTACTATATGACGTAGCAAATCACATTCTGAGGTATATACACAAATAAAATGAAAATGCACGCTCATAAGAAGACATTTTAGACAAATGTTTGTATTAGCTTTATTTGTAATAGCCTCAAACTAAAACCAAGTAAATATCCATCAACTACAAACTATATGAGCAATTTGGAATGGGTTTTCATTTGATAATAACAAATAACAAAGTATTATATACACAACAACATGAAAAAATTTCAAAAGAATTATGCCAGTGACAGAAGCTAGACACAAACAGCTATACACTGTATGATTCCCCTAGACATTTGGGAAAAAGAAAAACTATATACAGATAATCTAAACTTAATTCTATGTAGTGGTTTCTAGATGTGAAGCTATGTGGAGAGGGATTGACTGCCAAGAACACCAAGCAAACATTTGGAGATGTTAGAATGTTCTTATATTCTAACTGCGGTTGTCAAAACCGATTAAATTCAATGAAAGAGTAAATTTTTGCTTCATTTAAATTATACTTCAGTATACTTAATAAAAAAAAAAAAACCCAAAAGAAAACATCAGGCCCCAATGACTTCAATGGTGAATTATATTGACATTTCAGAATGAAGTGATATCAATAATATAAATTCTTTCAGGATATAGAGAAGGAAATTCTTCCCACTCATGTCATAAATATAGCATAATCTTGATACTGAAACCAAAGACACTACAAGAAAACAAAACACAGATGTATGTGAACATCAACACAAAAACCTTAACAAATGTTACCAAATTAAGTCTGGCAATATATATGAAATATAATACATAATGATCAAATGAGAATATCCTAGTAATGCAAGATTAGTTTTACATATGCAAATCTATTTATCTAATTAAAATATTAACAAAATGATTTCATGTTAATATTCATGTTAATATATTACTAAAGGAGATACAGAGAAAAGTTATTTTACATAATTCTACCTAATACATGCTTTGAAAATTTCAGCAAAGTAAATGTTTACACAGTATACATTATAATTAATGGTAGGTTTTGAATGTCTCACTCCTGAGAATCAGGAACAAAGCAGGGATGTTCACTCTTATCATTTCTATTTAAAACAGTCCTTGAAGGTTAGCCAGGGAGATAAGACAAAATAATAATAATAATAATAAGCCATAAAGATTGAAAATAAAGAAGTAGAGCTGTTTAAATTTGAAAATGGTAACATCATATACATAGAAAACTCTACAGAGTCACTCCAAATCTATTATACTTAATGAAAAATGTAGCACAAACCTATGCAAACTCAATATACAAAGTTAAGTATATTTTTATGTATTACCAACAATTGAAAAAGTAAAATAGAACATATTGTATGTAAAAGCATGTCAAAAAATAATTAGGGAGAAATGTAATGAAAGATGTGCAAAACCATTACAGTGAAATTATAAACTTATGCTAAAATGAATTAGAGAATACCTCAAAAATATAAACAAATATGTTCATAGATTAGAAGAAAATATTGTTAAGATGTGAATTTTTCACAAATTGATTCATAGGTTCAACTCAATTCTAACCAAAATGCATAGGCTTTTTTGTAGAAATTGGCAAGTTGATTCTCAAGTAGCCCAAACAAATTTGATAAGGAAAAAAAACAAATTTAGGAGAATTAATCTGCCTGACATTAAGTCTTCTTGTAAAGTTATACTAATCAGAAAGATGTTATATTGATAAAGGGATGCACTAACCAGTCAACGGAATAGAAATAAACCCACACATAGATAGTAGTATTCTTTTCACAAAAGTACTGCAGCAATTCAGTGAGGAATAAAAAGTTGTTTCTAGTTTGAAAACAAATGAACTTTTTTTCCCATATGGAAAAATTATGAACCTCAACTCTATCTCATGCCATACGCAGAAACAAGCTTAAAATGGGGGCATAGAAACCTAAAGATAAAAGGTAAAATTTAAAAAGTTCTAGGCAAAAACAAAGGAAAAAAATTTGTGATCTCATGTTAGAAGATTATTTGCTACATAGGATACACAATGTACAAACCACTGAAGAAAAGATTAAAAATATCTGCTTCCATCCAAGTACTAACCAGGCCCAACCCTCCTTAGCTTCTGAGATCAGTCAAGATCAGGCATGTTCAGAGTAGTCTCAGGGTACAAAATCAATGTGCAAAAATCAGAAGCATTCCTCTACACCAACAATAGACAAGCAGAGAGTCAAATCATGAATGAACTCCCATTCACAACTACTACAAAGAGAATAAAATACCTAGGAATATAGCTAACAAGGAAAGTGAAGGATCTCTTGTAAGAACTACAAACCATACTCAAGGAAATAAGAGGACACAAACGGAAAAACAATTCATGCTCAGAAATGGGAAGAATCAACATTGTAAAAATGGCCAAATTGCCCAAAGTAATTTATAAATTCAATGCTATTCCCATTAAACTACCATTGACATTCTTCACAGAATTAGGGAAAAAAAATACATTAAAACTCACATGAGACCAAAAAAGAGCCTGTATAATCCAAGACAATCCTAAGCAAAAAGAACAAAGCTAGAGGTGTTATGCTACCTGACTTCAAACTACACTACAAGGCTACAGTAACCAAAACAGAATGGTACTGGTACCAGACATATAATTCAATGGAACAGAATAGAGATCTCAGAAATAACATTGCACATCTATGATTATCTGATCTTCAACAAACCTGACAAAAACAAGCAATGGGGAAAGGATTCCCTATTTAATAAATGATACTGGAAAAACTGACTAGTCATTTACAGAAAATTGAAACTGGACCCCTTCTTTACACCATATACAAAAATTAACTCAAGATGGATTAAAGACTTAAACATAAAACTCAAAACTATAAAAACCCCAGAAGAAAATCTAGGCAATATATTCAGGACATAGGCATGGGGAAAGATTTTATGAAGAAAACACCAAAAGCAATTGCAACAAAAGCAAAAACAGACAAATGGGATATAATTAAACTAAATAGCTTCTGCACAGCAAAAGAAACCATCATCAGAGTGAACACACAACCTATACAATGGGAGAAAGTTTTTGCAATCTATCCATCTGAAAAATGTTTGATATTCAGAATCTACAAGGAACTTAAACAAATTTACAAGGAAAAAAAACATTAAAAAGTGAACAAAGGACATGAACAGACACTTCTCAAAAGAAGACATTTATGTAGCCAGCAAACATACAAAAAAAAAAAAAAAAAAAAAAAAAAAAAAACATTAATAATAAGAGAAATGCAAAACAAAACAACGAGATACCATTTCATGTCAGTCAGAATGGTGATTATTAAAAAGTCAAGAAATAACAGATCCTGGTGAGGCTGTGAGAAATAGGAAGGCTTTTACACCCTTGGAAGAAATGTAAATTCGTTCTGCCATTATGGAAGACAGAGTGGTGATTCCTCCAAGACCTAGAATCAGAAAAACCATTTGACCCGGCAATCCCATTACTGAGTGTATACCCAAAGGAATATTAATCACTCTATTATAAAGATATTTGCATGCACATGTTCATTGCAGCACTATTCATAATAACAAACACATGGAATCAACCAAAATGCCCATCAATGATAGATTGGGTAAAGAAAATTTGGAATACCATGGAATACTATGAATTCCACACCATGAAATACTATGAAGCCATAAAAAGAAGTGAGATCACATCCTTGGCAGGGACATGGATGGAGCTCGAGGCCATTATCCTCAGCAAATGAATGCTGGAACAGAAAAACAAATACCACATGTTCTCAGTTATAAGTGGGACCTAAAAAATGAGAGCACATGAACACAGGAAGGTGAACAACACACACTGGGGCCTGTCAAGGGAGTGTTGTGGGAGGGAGAGTATCAGGATGAAGAACTAATACATGTAGGGGGCTTAATACCTAGGTGATGGCTTGATGGATGCAGCAAACCACCATGGGATATGCTTCCCCATGTAACAAGCTCATATGTCCTGCACATGTGTCCTGGAACTTAAAATTAAATTTTAAAATACATATCTGGTCCTAAAATTACAATGTCAAGAAGATGAAAATGAAAAGGCATCAGATGAATGTAAAAAATTATACAACTTAGAAAACAATGCTTGTTAATTTCTTAAAACATTAAACATGCTTCTATCGTGATGCCTAGCAATTCCACTTCTAGATATCTATCAAATAAAAATGACATGTCCATAAAAACAAAAAAATAAAAAATAATCACAAAACCTTGTACCAGAAAGTTCATAGCACTTTTATTCCTAATAGCCCCAAGCTGGAAATAAACAGAAGTCAGGGACAAAACAGTACATATTGTGTCCATTTATATGAAGTTTTAGAACCTGCAAAATGAATCTATGGTAATAAAAATCTGATGCTGGCCACTTCAGGGTGTAGTGGTTTATTGGGCGCACTTTGTGAGTTGATAGAAATGTTCCATGTCTTGATGGGGTTAGATGGGTATATGAATGTGTCAAAGATGATCACAGAGTACACTTACATCTGTGCATTTTGTTGTACTGTGTACCAGTCAAAACTTTTTAGTGTAAGCAAGAGAAACTGAATTTTAATTAAGTAGAAAGAGACATATTTAAAAGATATTAGTTAATGAGCAATTTCCAGGGATCCTTTAGAGCCAAGCTGGGGAAATCAGCAGGAATCAAGAGAATTTACGAAAATCAGAACTATGTTGAAAGTCATGCCAGGTAAGTAATAGATGAGGACTCCCCTGCCCTTGTTTCTGATACTGGTACTGAGAAGTGCATACCACAGTTTGCACTTCTGACTCTGGTATACCCCCTAATCTGATAATGCTGTCATCAGTGCCACTTCCAGAAAAGATATGCTGTTGGCACGTCTTTATAACACCTCTCAATTCAAAGTCTGAGTAAGGCTGCCTTCAAGTCCATATTCTATTGCAAATGAACTCAGGATATGACACTTTCATCTTCTACGGAAATTTTCAGCATAGTAGAAAGAGATCTCTACAACTCACTGATATAAAACAGGAGGATAAGTTCCTCAAGATAGAATTGGTAATATAAAGTTAATAAATGTATCTGCAAACATTTCAGTGTTTAACTTAAGAGTTGACTTTATTCATCCCACTTCCTCATTCAACTCATGATGTTTGGATTTACTCCAAACATGTTACTGAAAGTGCTCTTGCCTAGGCTACCAATACTTTCTTAATGCTAAGTGAATTTGTTTCTTTCCAATGCTTTTCCTACTGAACCTCAACCCTTTTATAGTATCACTAACTAATCCTTTCTTGTAAACAACCATTTCTTTCCTTGGATTTCCTGACACCACTTTTCTGGTTTCCCTCTTATCTCTTGGACCTTTTCTTATGTATTATTTATTTTACAGGCTCCTCTTGACTTACCCCGTCTCTTTTCTAAAGTGTTTGTGTTCAGGTGGGCATTCTTCTAGGCATTCCTCTCTGATACATACTTGTCCTGCATGAGCTTATCTATTGATAGACATTTCTTATGCCTTACAGGCTGATGATTTCCAAGTTTACAGTCAAAACTCAGGTCTTTCTCCTGAGCCACATGCCCAGATATGTGATCGGATGTTTCCATTTGGATTTCTCACAGACATTACAGATTCAACATATTCAAAATTTTCATGATCTCAGACCTATTATTTTCCCTTTGTTCCATTTTGGAACAAATGGTATCATTTTCTGACTAGTTGTCCAAATTAGAAATTTAGATCCCTTGCCACACCTCCCATACCCAGTCACTTGTCCTCAGGAATATTAATTTCTAAAGATTTGCTTGTATCCATATATAGTGCTTTCTTGTAAAGTCTGCTAGCCTAAGTCAGAACTCTATAATATTGTCTGAATTCACAACAGAGCTTTTAAAGTAACTTTTCTGTCTACACTCTTGTTTATTTTCAATCCACTCTTGCCGCTGGTATCAGAAAGACTCTTTATGAAATGTAAATTTGATTATGTCATTTCCCTGTTCAGTGATAATTTCTTCCTCCAATATGGCTTAGAATGCCCTCCTTGACCAGGTACAGGGGTTCATGCCTGTAATCCCAGCACTTTGGGAGTCTGAGGCAGGCGGAACACGAGATTAGGATATCAAGACCATCCTGGCTAACACGGTGAAACCCCATCTCTACTAAAAATACAAAAAATTAGGTGGGCATGGTGGCAGGCACCTGTAGTCCCAGCTACTCGGGAGGCTGAAACAGGAGAATCACTTGAACCTCGGAGGCGGAGGTTGCAGTGAGCCAAGATTGTACCACTGCACTCCAGCCTGGGTAACCCTGTCTCAAAAACAAACAAACCAAAAAAAAAAAAAAAAACCACCTTTATTGCATTCTTACCTCTTATTCTGGCTCCTGCTCTCATGATTTACCTAATACTTTATGTTCAAACCATATTAAAATCTGTTCAGACTCCTGAGTACATCTTTTACTTGTGGGTGTGTGCACATGTTCTTTCTTCTTCACTAGATACCCTTTCCTTCTTATTGCTGCCTTTTTTATTTTCTTTACTTAATTTGGGGATAAGACCTTAAAAAGGAGCCAAACTTTATTCACTATTGCAAAACTGAGTTAAGAGCTGTTCAATTACAGCACTTTAACACACCTCATTTATTTCATTAGAACATTTGTTATACTATATTATAATTGCTTATTTGTATACACCCCTGCTAGTCTGAAAAAGTAGACTGCATCTTGTCTACTTCTGTACCATTTTATCACTCAAAACCATCTCAGTGGCGGGCCCATAAGTTGCTCAATAAATGTCCCATTAATTTGAACTACGTTAATTTTAAGTTATTCTAGTGGAGAAAGTAGGCAAAATATCTAAAATATCTTAGCTTAAAATTTCTGTCTTTAGTAATCTGAACAATTCATAAATCCTTATCTTTTATCTGATTTTTTTGTGTGAAGTGTTGTTCTTTTAAAAAAAAAAAAAAAAGACAAGATCTCTGTTGCCCAGGCGGGAGTACAGTGATATAATCACAGGTCACTGCAGCCTCAACCTCTCAGGTTCAAGCCACCTTCCAACTGCCTGGCTATTTCTGTTTTTTTTTTGTAGGGATGGAGTTTTACTCTATTGCCTAGGTTGATCTGGAACTCCTGGGCTCAAGTGATCCTCTGACTTCAGCTTCCCAAAGTGCTAGGATTATAGGCATGAGCCACCGTACCCAGCCTTGATGTTCTTTCTAATATTCCTATCTACTTACTGATTTTCATTTCTTACTCTAAAGAGGAGAGCATTTATTATATGATAGCCTACTGCATGTTATGGGTATGTGTTAAATATTCAGTGATAATTATATGATAGAAAATTAATACTTGGATAATATAACAAATAATGCATGTTAAGACAACTTAAATCATTGATAATAAAGACAAGCCCAACAATGTATGAATTAATTTCCCACCTGGAAGATAATGAAGAGACTCTTTTCCTTTAAAGAATGACAAAGAATGCAAAGAATGTAAGGGATGATAAACATACGCCTGGCTATGCCCAAACTGCTGGTGATATGGAGATTGAGGAGTCTGGTTCCTGATTGAAACCCTATTCATGATTTTTCAGGCCTGACCATGGGTAATTCCTAAGGCTTCACTTGACAGGCCTTGCAGGAGAAAGCTACCCTCCCCAACCCAGACTTTGTGCTCAGGTAATAAATCATAGTGTCAAAATGAAGCTACAGGCCAGAACTCAGGCCCCTCTAGCTAGCTATTCTCTTTGCATATTTGCATACCTAGCCCATGTGCCTCTGCTGAGACCTTCTTACTGTGGAGGGTGAATGGTGGCATGCCTCAAAGACACTTTTCTCCACTCTAACTCAGTAACCTGTCCTTCACTTTTCCAGTCCTAGACTTTCCTGTTCCCTATCCCCACTCTAAGGCTCATAAAACTGCTGGAGTCTTTTTGTTTGGTGCTTTCTAGACAGTGAGACCACCCCCATATCTGAGCTGTCAGGGATTTCTCTGGTTTTAATCACGCTTACACCATAGCAGTAAGTGATTAAAGGCTTAGCTTTCATTTTCAACTTGTGGCTTTAATCAGCTGTCTGACACCTGAAAGTTCAGCTCTCTTTTCAGTTCAGCTAAGCTGCTGACAGAGATCACTGCATAAAGTCCCCAACCTATGACTAGATTTATTCTTATTCAGATATAATTTAATACATTCACCATTTAAAAGTGTACCATTCAGTGTTTTATAGTACAGTCACAAGGTTTTACCACCATGACCATTGTCTAATTCCAGAACATTGTTGACCTAAGAAAGAAACCTGTATTCTCAGCAGTCACTCCCCTTTCTCCTGTTCTTCACCTCAGGGTAACCACTAACCTACTTTCTATCTCTATGGACTTTCCCATTTTAGAGATTTCAAGTAAATGGAATCTTACAATACATGGCATTTTGTAAAAGTCCAGGTGGAAGCCAGTTTCTTATTTCAAGTCCTGAATATGGAATTCCCCAGACACAGTGTATTCATTCCATAAGACTGAAATGTAGTGTTAAAGCCTCAAAGCTCTCAGTGCATGGAAACAGAAGTCCCCTTATGCCTTTCAGTGCAAGGTCAGTTCTAGGCCAATGTTACAGTCATTCCTAGTTTTCTTTGGCCTGTGCTTGTTTACTGAACAACTGGGATCTGGATCTGTTTCTTTAACCCTGCCCTAAACTTATCTATGTAGCTCCTTAATCAAGTTTGTTCTATCTCCTAAACATCTCCAATCACAAAAGCATCAACTTCCAGCACAATCATACCTCCGTCATTAACAAAACAGAGCTCCCCTAGTACTTTAGTGTTAGAAACAAAGCAATTAATTGAAAGTTAATGTGACTTCCTATAAATGTCTTAATTTTAAAGGGAGTATATTTTTAAAAGAAGGGTGGAGGAAGGATGAGTGCATGTTGGAGGAATATGAGATTAGAAGAACCAAGTAAATACACACACACACACACACACACACACACACACACACACACACGTGATATTGTGAATGAATGAATGTAAGGAATATAAGAATGGAGATAGAAAAGAAAGCAGATTCCCTAACTGGGAAATCCCTTCTATATCCTCTTGAGAATGCACGCATATATTCTCAAGAGGATATGGAAGGCATTCTCTAATTAGGAACCTGCTTACTTTTTCTATTTCCATTCTTTTAAGCCTGATGAAAAAAGAAATCACCAAAGTTTCTGTTTTAATCTTTAGTTTTGCATTTTGTTGACTTTGTTTCTTATTTTCTATGTGATTCAGTGACAGGAAGTGGAAAGGCCTGCAATAGTGAGAAAGGGACAGTTCACACAACAGAAGAGCACTGACTTTTGCTTGAGTTGAGCATTTATAATTGTCATGATGTGCTTTCAGACTTTTGCGCATTAAGTATTTATCCTCATAATGAGCATTATTTGAGAAACAAAGTGTTAAAATGTAATAATTATAGATGATTTCAAGATGGCAATAAATTATAATATTGAATATATTACATAATACTTTATATTAAAATATCATTTATAATTTAATATTTATAGTTTTATTATCTTTTTCATATTATTTTCATTAATGTTAGTTTTGGGGAGAATAATTTGATTTTCTCTCAGCAGTTTTAAATATTTTGCATTGATTCAAGATAACACAAGAACTGAATTCAGAGCAAGGACAGCCATAAAAATGAAACAATTTAGCTAGATAAATAAAAGAAGTTCTTAGATGTTATTTATCTTCTAGATTATCTATTTTTCAGAACGTTTAAAAACAAAATGTGGAATACAATATATCATCTACTAGGTTGCAAAATGTAAGTCCAAGAACACTATATCTAGTTGTCTGCCTATTCTCTGCCTATTTATTGTCTTTTGTGGTTTATTTTCATCCCGCAGTTCATAATTTTAATCTACTCATTTTTTTTCTTTTCCTGAATGTTCCTAATGTAATACACGTGAATAAAGTACTGCAAAGCTGTGTGGGGAACAAAACAAATAAAAAAAGAAAAAAAAAACATTCCAAGCATCTGTTTGGGTTCTACCTCAAAAACAAAAAGAAAATTACTTCTAAAGGGCAAAGTGGTGGAGAAATGAGGAAAAGGGGAAAAAACAACTTAGTCATCATTTTAAAATCTCTTCATTTACATAGTCAGCATTTTTCTAAATCACCATCTTACTGAATGACTTCATTAACTCACAAAATATCTAACTAATTTTTGTGTAACACTTTGGAGCAACAGTCCTAAGTCTTTGAGGATATCTTAGAGACTGACTTGTGACTCTGAAAAGAGAGAACTCTGGAAATGAATCCACACCCACCCTTTACATTTATGTTTTTTTTTTTTACTTGGTTCACACACCTACTGAAGCTCATCTGTGCAAACATCATTGATCAGTCCTTGTCATATTGAAAGGCCTTGCTTTAAAGTTTGTTTCATTTGCTTCTCACAATAGTCCTAAAAGAGTCAATGAGCTTAAGTAACTTGAGCCAGGTAAAATAGTTCATAAGGATCAAAGAGAGACTTAAATCCAGATCTTTGCATCATGAGTGCAATGGTCCTTCCACAAAACCATACTCCATCACAGCTGATACTCTATTTTAAACTGGCAGATCACTTGAGGTCAGGAGTTTGAGACCAGCCTGGCCAACATGGTGAAACCCCATCTCTACTAAAAATACAAAAAATTAGCCGCATGGTGTCACACGTCTGTAATATTAGCTACTCAGGAGGACACTGAGACAGGAGAATTGCTTGAATCCGGGAGGCAGAGGTTGCAGTGAGCCGAGATTGCACCACTGGGCAAAAGGGTAAGACTCCAGCCTGGGCAACAGGGTGACACTTCATCGGGGGCGGGGAGAAAAAAAGGCCAGGTGCAGTGGTCTTGCCTGTAATACCAGCACTTTGGGAGTCCTAGGCAGGTGGATCCAATTCATTTTTCTTTTCTTTTCCTTTTTATTGAGGCACACACACACACACACACACACACACACTCACACACACACACGAGACCTATCCTTCAAAATTTTTAAGTACACTGTATAGTATTGTTAACTATATACACATTGTTGTAAAGCAAATCTCTAGAACTTTTTCATTTTGCATGAACCAATCTATACCAATTGAACAGCAACTCTCCCCAGCCTCTGAAAACCACCATTCCACTTTCTGCTTCTCTGAGTCTGACTACTTGAATGCCTAACATAAGTGAAATTATGCAGTATTTTTATTTCTGTAACTGGCTCATTTCAATTAACATAATGTCCTTAAGGTTCATCCGCATTATAGCATATTACAATATTTCCTTCTTCTTTAACAATGAATAATATTCCATTGTATGTAAATACCACATTTTCTTTATCCATTCATTAATCAATGGACATGTAGCTAATCAACTTTTAACTATTATAAACAATGCTGCAATGAACATAGGAATACAAATACCTCTTCACTATCCCAATTTCAGTTATTATTGCTAAATACCCAGAAGTGGAACTGCTGGATCATACGATAATTCTGTTTTTGATTTTTTTGAGGAACCTCCAAACAGTTTTCCATTGTGGCTACGCTATTTCACATTCAAACTAACAGAGCTCAAGGATTTAGATTTCCCTACATCCCTACACTTTTTATTTTCTGTTATTTTGATAACAGCCATCCTAACATGGGTGAGGTGATACCTTTTGAGGATTTCACTTACGTTTCCCTGGTGATTAGTGATGGTGAGCACTTTTACATATACCTGGTGAACATTTTTATGTCTGTGGAGAAATGTCTAGTCAAGTTCTTTGCCCATTTTTTAATAAGGTTATTTGAGGTTTTTTGCTATTGAGTTATAGGAGTTCTTTACATATTTTAGAGATTAACCCCTTATAAGATATGCAACTTGCAAATATTTTCTCCTATTCTGTGGGCTGCATTTTCACTCTGTTGGATGGTTTGCTTTGTTGTATGGAAGCTTTTCAGCTTGGTGTAGGTCCACTTATCTTTGCCTTTGTTGCCTATGCTTTTGGTGACTTACCCAAGCAATGATTCCCAAGAAAAACATTAAAAAATTTTCTCCTAAGTTTTATTCCATAAGGTTTATAGTTTCAGGTCTTTTGTTAAAATTTTTAATCCTGTTTGAGTTGATTTTTGTGTATGGCGCAAGGTAAGGGTTCAGCTTTATTCTTTTGTATGAGAGTAACCTGTTTTCCCAAATTCATTTGTTGAAACAACTATGCTTTCTCCATTGTGTGTTTTTAGTCCCCTTGTTGAAGATCTTTTAATTGCATATGTATGGCTGTATTTTTAGATTCTGTTTTCTGTTTCATTGATCTATATAGCTGTCTTTATTCTAGTACCATACTGTTGTGTTTTTTTGTTGTTGTTCTCTCAATTTTCTATTGTGGTAAAATGAACATAATATAATATTTATCAGCCTAAGTGTACAGGTCAGAGGTACTAAATGTTTTCATAATGTTGTGCAACCACATGACCATTTCTCATCTCCATAACTAAACAAACTCTATTCCCCTTAAACAGTATCTCCTCATTCTCCCTTTCCCCCAGCTCCTGGAAGCCACTAGTCTACCTTTTGGCTTTATGATTTTGACTACTTACAGCATTTTGTCAAATACTTTTTCTGCTGCTGCAGTTGAGATAATCACGTGTGCTTTTTCTTTTCTGTTTTCTTAATGTGGTGTATTACATTGATCGACTTTGGTATGTTGAGTTACCTTGCATTCCGAGAATAAAACCCACTTGATCATGGCTTATAACACATTAATACATTGCAGAATTCTGTTATCTAGTATTTTTGAGCATTTCTGCATTAATCTTCATAAGAGATATTGGTCTGTAGTTTTCTTACAGTTTCTTTGTCTGGATTAGATAACAATGTATCACTGTCATCATAGAATTTGGAAGTATTCCCTCATCTTCAACTTTCTGGAAAAGTTTGAAAAGAACTGGTGCTGGTTCCTCTTTAAATGTTTGTTAGAATTCACCATTAGGTTCAGGGCTTTTCTTTGTCAAGAAAAACCTGACTAATACAACAGATAAGTGGTTACTCATTAAATCTTGTTACTATGAACAGGTCTCTCCTTTTCCATTTCTTCTTTGATTTGTTGGCATAAAATTATTCATAGTACTCTCTTATAATCATTTTCTGTTTTATGAATCAGCAGTAATGTCTCTTTTTCTATTTCTGACTTGGTGACTTTTCTCTCTTTATTAGTTTATTTAGCTTAAGTTTTATCAATATTGTTCACCTTTTTAAAGAATCAAGTCTTGGGTTCATTGGATTATTCTGTTGTTTTTCTGTTTATTATCTTGTTTCTCTCTGGTCAAATTTTTATTATTTCCTTTCTTCTACTAGCTTTGGGCTTAATTTGTTACTTTTCTGGTTCCCTACATTGTAAACTTAGGTTATTGACTTGAGATCTTTCTTGTTTTTAAATATAAGAACTTAGAGCTATTAATTTCCACCTTAGCACTGTTTCCTCCATCCCACACATTGATATATTGTGTTTTTATTTTCCTTCATATTCAAGTATTTTCTAATTTCTCTTACATTTTTTCTTTGATATATTCTTTAAGAGTGTATTGTTTAATTTTCCAAGTTTTGTAATTTGTTCCAGTTTTATTTATATTGATTTCTAACTTCACCCTTGCTATGGTTTGAATGCTTCCCCCTAAAGTTCATATGTTGAAAACTTAATCTCCAATGCCGCAGGGTTGGAAGATAGAGTCTAGTAAGACGTGATCGGGCCATACTGGCAGAGGTCTTCCATACATCCTCCTATAAGGACTAAAATGACTATTGTCATTATTGAAGAAGCAGGTTAGTTATAAAGTGAGTTCAGCCCCTGATCCCTCTCTCTTTCTCTGTTGCCTGCCATCTAATGCCTTCTGCCATAGGATGACCCTTGCCAGATGTTGGCACCATGCTTCTGGACTTCCCAGACCCCAAAACTGTGAAAAAGAAAACATTTTTATATAAATTACCCAGTGTGTGGCATTTTGTTATAGCAGTAGAAAATGAACTAAGACAATCTTCTTATGGTCAGAGAAGACACTTTCTATGATAACTATCTTTTCAACCTGAAGAGACTTCATTTATGAAGTAACATATAGTCTATTTTGGAAAATGTACCATGTACACTTGAGAAGAATGGATATGCTGCTGTTGTTGCATAGAGTTAGGTCTAATTGTTTCATTTTTTTTTAAATGTCTTCCACTCTCTCATTTGTCTTTTGTCTTTTTTTTTTCCCTATCCATTATTGAGAGTGATTTATTAAAGTCTTAAACTATTACTGTGAAACTGTGTACCTTTTCCTTTAATTATGTAAGTTATTTCTTCATATAGTTTAATGATCTGTTACTAGGTTTATAAATGTTTATACTTGTTATAACTTCTTGCTGTATTAAACCTTTTATTTATATGGAACATCTTTCTTTGCCTTTTGTAAACTTTTTGATTAAAGTCTCTTTTGTCTGTTGTTAGTATAGCCACCCTGCTCTTGTTTGGTTATTTACATGAGAAATCTTTCTCTGTCCCTCTACTTTCAATCTATTTGCATCTTTGAATCTTAAATGAGTCTCTTCGACACACATATATCTTTTTAAAAAAAATCTCTTTGCCAGTCTTGTTTAATCAATTTACAAGTAATTTCTGATAAGAAGGAAACTACTTCTGTCATTTTACTGTTTGAATTATTTGTAGTTTATAGATTTTTGTTCCACATTTTTTGCATTACTTTTATATTTAGTTGTCTATTTTATTTTCTTTCGAAATTTCCTTAAATTCCTATCACATTTCCTTGAATACTGCTATTTTCTTGGTGGTTGCCATATAGATTATATTTTAGATCCTGCATTTATAACACTCTTATTTAAATTTATGCCACCAAATCTGCAATAATGTATTAAAACTCTGCTCCTTCAGACGCTTCATCCCCACCCCCTCAATTTTTGATGTCACAAAATTACATCTTTACATATTGTTCAAAATATATAAACGTAAATATTTAAATGCATTAGTCTTTTAAATTATGTACAAAACAAAATGTGGAGTTATAAACAAAACATGATATGAGCTTCTATTTTTTTATTTTTTTCAAAATTTTTAAAAAATTCATTAATTTCTTAAAGCATGTAGAACATGAAAATTGCAGTTAAAAAGTATTGTTATAATAATACTAACTTTTATGATTTTCCATATATTTTCCTTTATTAAGATCTTTATTTCTTTACACAGGTTCAAGTTACTGTCCAGTGTCTTCTCATTTCACTCTGTAGGAGGATTTCTTGCAAGTCAGGTCTGATGGTAACAAACTCACTCAACTGTTGTATTTCTGGGGATGTCTTAGTTTCTCCCTCACTTTAAGAACAGTTTGTCTGGATATAAGATTCTTGGTTGATATTTTGTTTTTTGGTTTTTGTTTTTTTTCTTTAGCACTTTGAATAACAGCCCACTGTCTCGTGGTCTGCAAAGTTTCCGGTGAGAAATATACCGATACTCTTACTGATTATTCCTTATAAGTAATATATTGATGTTTTTCTGCTGCTTTCAGGATTCTGTCTTTGTCATCACCTTTTAAGTTTTGATTATAATGTGTCTCAGTATATGTGTTTTGGGGTTCATCTTCCTTGAATTTTGCTGGTTTCTTGAAGGTATATATTGATGTCTTTTATCAAATTCGGAAAGGTTTTATCCACTGTTTCTTCAAATTTACTCTTCTCTTTCTCTTCTCTTCTTGTGACTCCTTCCCTGACTGTGTCACAGGCCCCTTAGACTTTATTTACTTTTTCAATCCTTTTTCTTTCTCTTCCTTGATTTCTACTGTCCTGCCTTCAAGTTCACTGACAGTTTCCTTTGCTTGCTCAAATATGCCTTTGAATCATCTAGTAAGTTTTTTATTTATTGTACTTTTCAGCTCCCAATTTTTCTTTACTGCTTTTTAGGTTTTCTATCCATTGAATGTTTTTCATTTGTTCATGTATTATTTTCTTGACTCTACATCTTCCTTTAGTTCTTTGATCATTTAATTGTTCTAAAGTCTCTGTCTAGCAGATTCATCAAGTCATTTTAGGGATTTCATTTTTTTCCTTTGGACAGGACAGAGTTTCCCAATTATTATTATTATTATTTTTTTGTATGACTTGTGATTTTGGATCTAATAGTAACTCTGAAAATTAGATTCTCCCTCATACTGAGGGTTTGTGGTTTTGTTATTTCAATCAATGATTTTGCTTTTTATACTGCTGTAAGAGGATTCTCTTGTAGGCTATCTTTGTGCTAAGAATCAGCCTGAAGTTCAAATTTAAGGACTGTCTTTTCTAAGCCTGTGCCTTTTCTTTCCTTTGGCACAGGCTTAGAAAAGACAGTCCTTAAGTTTACACTTAGTAAATTAATTACTTTCTAATTTTCACCATATGTACAGTTACTTTGAATGCCCTGCTTTTTAAATACCTAGCTGTCAAAAGGGGAAAAATAGAAAAATAAGGCAGAAGGGCACTGGCCCTTTTAATCTTCTAGAAGTCACTTCAGCCAGCAGGTAGGGGCTTGCAATAATGAATAGAGGTGCAACAATGACCACTCACCTCTTTGTGTTCATCTTTGTGATCAGAAACATCAATCAGCAACCAGAGCAAAGATTGCCAATATTTGGAGGATAGGTCCTTTTTGCCCACTCTGGTTCATGTATAGCTTGTGCAGACTGCTCCAGTAACGTGTGCACAGCTGCCTGCTACAGGGTTCACTGTGGAAAATCGGTAGCTACTACTGTGGTTAAGTGCTGAAATTGACCAAAATAAACCACAATTTGCCATACAAGCTTTCCCCTAGAAGTTGCAAGCCTTTAGTAGACATCAAAGATCCAAAATAGTTACCTATCAGACCGATTCTGCCAGTACAATTGTTGTCTAGGTGGAAAGACTGATTCCTAGTGCTTCCTACTCCACTGTATTTCTATAATTATCTCTCCATAATGCTTTAATTATTGTATTTTGTAATATCCTTTGAAGTCAGGAAGTGTGAGGCCTCCAGCTTGTTCTTATCATTTAAGGTTGTTTGGGTACTTTGTAGTTCTCTGTGGTTCCACATGAATTTTAGAATTGCTTTTTCTATTTCAGAAAAAAACAAAACAGCTATGGGTATTTTGATATGAATGGTATTTAACCTGTGGATAGCTTTAAGTAGCATGGACAATAATATTGCATCATCTAACTCACAAATATAGATATCCATTCATTAGAATCTTTAATTTCTTTCTTTTATTTTTTGGAGATGGAGTTTTGCTCTTGTTGCCCAGGCTGGAGTGCAATGGCATGATCTCGGCTCACTGCAATCTTCACCTCCCAGGTTCAAGTGATTCTCCTGCCTCAGCCTCCCAAGTAGCTGGAATTATAGGTGCCCACCACCATGCCTGGCTAATTTTTTGTATTTTTAATAGAGACAGGGTTTTGCCATGTTAGCCAGGCTGGTCTTGAACTCCTGACCACAGGTGATCCTCCTGCCATGGCCTCCTAAAGTGCTGGAATTACAGTAGCATCTGTAATTTCTTTAGAAATGTTTGTAGTTTTCAGAAAACAAGTCTTTAGCTTCCTATTATCTTTCCATGTATTATTTTTGATGCTGTTTTCAATGCAATTTTTAAAAATTTCCTTTTGGATTGTTTATCTCAGTATATAAAATCACAACTGATATTTGCATGTTCATTTTGTATCCTGCAACTTTGCTGAATACATTTGTTAATTCCAGCAGGCTGTTTTGTGTGGAATATTTAGAATTTTCTACATTCCATTTCGTTTCTTTATTCCCTCTTTGCTCTATAAAGACAACACCATAAGGGTTTCATATGCCAAACAGACTCCCTAGTAGCTGGGACTACAGGTTTGGCACCAACATACCGAGCTAATTTTTGTGTTTTTAGTAAAGACCGGGTTTCACCATGTTGGCCAGGATGGTCTCGATCTCTTGATCTCATGATCTGCCCGCCTCGGCCCCCTCATTCAAAAACACTTTTTAAAGAGAAGCTAGCTACTATCAACTGCCTCAAAGCCCTCAGTGAGATATTAGCTGAATATAACAATCATAACATCATTTAATTTCAGTGTCAAAGCTTTACTTTCTTCAGATAAAAAAACATATTTGAGGGTCTTTTTAAATAAATACACATGCATACCCACACATAACCTAGGCCATTAAAATTTTATTGGCCTGATGCACATTAGTCATTTAGGGGTTCTTGCTCCTAGAGATCCCATATTGACATCTTTGAAAAAGATGGTATTTGCATTTTTGTGATGCAGTAGCTATCGACAAGCAAAAGTTAAAGTCCACAGCTACAAATCCTACAAATCCTACAAACCTGTGGTACCACAGAGATGTATAAACAATGGCCTTGCTCAATTAATCTAAAGATTTATCTAGGCATAAATTAGTTTTTGTTTTGGTTTGTTTTATTTTTTTTTAGACAGAGTCTTACTCTGTCACCCAGGCTGGAGCCGGCGCAATCTGGGCTCACTGCAACCTTTGCCTCCCTCCCGGATTCAAGCTATTCTCCAGCCTCAGTTTCGCAAGTAGCTGGGACTACAGGCATCTGCCACCAAATCCAGCTAATTTTTGCATTTTTAGCAGAGAAAGGTTTTTGCCATGTTGGCCAGGCTGGTCTCAAACTCCTGACCTCAGGTGATCCACCCGCCTCAGCCTCCCAAAGTTCTGGAATTACAGGGATGAGCCACCATGCCAGCCCATAAATTAGTCCTTTTTTTTTTTTTTTTTCTTAACACCTATTGCATTGCTGAAATTACTTATGTTTAAATATTTTAACTTCTCTGAGGAAGAACACTACGCTTTGTTTTGTTATGTTCACTCTTACTGATATCTGAGACTGGCCTCAGGGGTCCACAGATCTAGTGCTAACTTGGCCATTTAAGCAGTTGTATAATCTTGGAAAGATTTTTAAACTATTTCATTAGACAGGATTTTTATACATAGATATTTAGATATTGATATATTTAGATGGGTAGATGCAGCCACATGGACTTCGAATGTTCCTTCCTGCTCTTTTATAATATTTTACCACATATGTCTGAACAATTTTGTTGCAGAACTTTATTTTCTTTAGTTATTACAGATTTCCCTGTATTAGTTGCATATCTCATGCAGTTCTATTGGGTATATCTTTCTAATATCTATTAAAGTCCACCGCCTATCATCTCCATTGTGACAGCTGTCATCTCAGCCATCATTATCATCAGCTTGAAATTTCTGTCTGCTTTTTAACTTTCTATCATCTCCATTAGAATCTAAGCTTTACAAGAGTGAACTCTGTCCTTGTTACAATTCTATTCCTTGTGCTGAGGTCAGTACATGAAACACATTAAAATGGACTGACAGAAAAAAAAAGAATAGTTTCTCTTTCACAAAAATCTGCAACATATGGAATATGCTCACATGCAGAATTAAACTCTGTGTTTGAGACGTTTACTTCTTTAGTGGATCACTTATGTTATCTGTATATTTCAAAGCAGAAATGATGCCTCTACCAGGATTTTGTTTTAATAAACAATGTTATTCATATCATTACATAGACACCTATGACTTCACATTTTCTATATAATATAGTATCAATAAAAACTATTTTAAAATACTTAACTTGAATAACCAGAGACAAACATTTAAATTTCAATGTAAAAGTCACTTCCACTTCTTTCTCTAAACTGTGATGCATGGATTAATAACCCTGGAATAAAACATTTCTTTATTTGAAAGACTTTGTAACAACAACATAAAAAATATAAAATACAACTGAACCTGCCAAATGCACCAAATATTCTTGCCAACAACATGTCATTATAACATCAAAAAAATTGAAATTGAGTATTAGTGACACAGAGTTTGTTATCATTTGATCACTATGCCTTTTTCTATATTACATCTCAGTAGCTCTTAGACATTTTGAGATTCAATAATGAAAACCTAGAATTACTTAGGAAATAGTAATTACAGGTTTGCAAAGATTAGATTGCAACCTCCAGCGGAAAGCTCAAATGCCAACAGCATGTTATCACTATTCAACTGTTTCTTATAATAAGTCGCCTTCAGAAAGTCAGCAGGTGAAATCAAAATCACATTGCTTAACATGTCTTAAGGCTTCTACAGTTTAATGCAGCTGAGCACACCCCAGATGATTTTACTCCAACTAACAGCCTTTCTTGCATTCATCAGGTGAATGAGCAGAAACTAGTCACTGGGCTGTAATAATTTAATTTTATTTCAATGTTATATTTAAGATTTAATTTTGACTAATGTAAGACCATCCTAGCTTTCATATCTATTTTAAAAGAGAATTTTTTTAATATTTATGAAGTGTACAAAGTTAGATCTCATAAGCTGTCATATGTTTAATATGTTTCTGCATTGTTTTACATCAATGATGAAACTACACTGACTAGAGATAATCTTTAAATACTTGTCATCAAAAGCACAGTAGACTAAGATGAAGCTAAAGTGAGTTTTTATATCTTATTGTAACACTCAACTGGTATAGAAAAATAAATAAAAACAAGCAATTCCTTTTCATTATCTCCCAGCTCTACATCACTGCAAATAAAAACACTTTCAAACCACAGGCACAGTCTTTTCAGGCCTTTGTCCGTATTGACAAGAGTGAATTAAGAAGACTAGCCCCAATATTTTGGTAAAGAGTAGTAAGCAAGTGAAATAAAATGCCTAGAATATGTCCTTTTGTTCTAAACTTAGTATCTGGCATATCTAAAAATGTGATTCCCAAATTTTAAGATTCATAAGGATCACTCAGAGTTTCACAGAGATTATTGGATTTGATCTGAAGTCTAAAAACTAGAACAGCCCTAATTATTAGTTTTTGACAGAGAGTTATAACAAATCACATTTTGATAAACACTAGGTTAGAATTAACTCTCAAGATATCTCTGTGTCCAGTGAGTTGCAGATTTTGCTTCTAACCTATGTCATGACTTCCTGCATATGCAACTGGAATTATGTTTTTGTTTTTTGACTGTGGTTTATCTTTCTTATGAAGGTAGGGGATTTTCCTGATTTCTGATAACCTGGCCGTATCTGGTTAACCGTTTTTCCTAAGACCACACCTGTCTTCATGTTCCTAGATTCAAATCATTCACGCCCTCTACAATTGCAGTGATGCCACCAGTCAATCTGCAAGTATCCTCACCTGTTCTGAAGGACCTGCTGCCATATTACATCCATATCGTACAGTGTCACCTGTGCTAGGACTAGTTTTAGAACTATGTGAGGCACCTGATTGGGACCACCTGTTTGCAGTTTCCTGCCTCTATCTGTAGCTACTGGGACGACTTCAGCATGCCTAAAAGTATTACAAGAAACAATAACCTTAATCTGAATATATATTCTAAAATTATATTATGTGAATAGTTATATATAATAAATCATACATATATTAAAATTGCTTTATAAAAGGCCTGAGAAATATCTTATAGAATCACAAATAATCTGGTGGGATCACACAAAAAATCCAGTGATATCTCAACAGCGTCAAATTGTCCCATGCACTTATGAGAAAGAAAATACCAAGCTAAATAGCATGATTGAAAAAATAATAACTTTTTGAGTTAGCATAGAATTAACTAATGAACTTCAGTATAAATAAATACATGTAAAATATTTAGGGAAACTAATCCATGAATGTAAGACAATAGTTTGCAAGCTTTTTTCACTGGCTAGAAAAGGGAACTGGAATCTCTGTATACTGTTCCCTAAGTTATTCTACTGCTACCTGAATAAAGTTAACAAATAGCCTTCCTAATCCAGGTTTTGGAAACTCACAACCACCCTGGAAAAGCATTAGCCTACTCATTATTGTGAAGTATCATCAGTTGTGTTTTAGTGTACTGTGTAGCTTTCTGTGCTTCACAAAATACAAAACGGAGAAAAAGATGAAGGCAACAGCAAATAAAAAACCAAGGTAATAGAGGAACTTCAGTAAAAGAATGTGAAACTTTTGAAAGATTAGGTATTAAATGACCATGAAAAAGATAAAATCATGAGTAATTCGATAAAGGCCTTTATTATCAGATCTCAATATGTTTAAAGAAAGCTTAAAATCGGCTGGGAAGAGTGGCTCACGTCTGTAATCCCAGCACTTTAGGAGGCTGAGGCAAGCAGATCACAAGTTCAGGAGTTCAAGACCAGCCGTGAAACCACATCTCTACTAAAAATACAAAAATTAGCTGGGCATGATTGTGGGCCTGTAATCCCAGCTACTCAGGAGGCTAAGGCAGGAGAATTGCTTGAACCAGGACCCAGGAAGCTGAGGTCAGGGAACATAAGCAGTGATGATATCATCATCTTACAAAGAGGGGAGTCAAAATCATACTTCCAGATCTGATGGAAAGTTGATAAAAGTACATATTATTTAAATTAAAAATACAATAAAGAAATAAAAATGGTGATATAACTACATGGGTGGCAATGAGGAGAAGAGCTGGGAAGGAGGATAAGAGGACCAAGTCCTTATCTAGTCTAGCAGAAAAATCAGCAGAATACTCATGTTATTCAGAGATATGAAGTAACCACCAAAATAACCAAACCCAGAAAGATTTAAAAGTCATTGTTTCTAGCTACAGCAATTGGGATTGGGAGTAGTGGGGCCAAGAAATTGCAACCTTTAATTATAGGATCACCTTTACATTTTTGGTTTACTTTACAGCTTTAATTTGTTATGGGTTGTTTCTAATCTGGTTTTGTGGTCTCTTTCAAGAGTGGCCATAAGCTCCAGCCCTGTTCTGACCTGAGAACTGAAAAATTTGGGCATACGAGTTTATAGCATGTCTTTTTTGCAACATTTCTTTATCCTGATGGACTGCCTAATGCCTAAGTATGTCACTGTGACCAGGTGGTCCTTTCACAGGAAACTCATTCATACAGCAAGCACCCTTGTAGCTTTTGTCTGATCTGTATTCTGTTTATTCTTGACAACACAGCCACTATCCAAAAGAGCTCTGGCTGAATGTAAGGTTAGGTTCAGGTAGGTGCATGTGTCAGGGGAGACACAATGAGGATGTGAAGCCACAATGCAGGAAACAGAAGATAGTTATTACTCACAGATCCCACAGAGCTTGGGGTGACAACAGGAGTCTGACACGAAGACTGGAGGTGTCCGGGAGCTCACCCGGGGTAAGCAGGAAACAATGGAAAGCATCTGGGTGGCTACGTCATTATTAAGATCCACGAGGGTTACCACTTAGCCTTTCCCGCAGAGGTTGTCAACTAGCTACTTTAAAGAAAACGTGGGCTGGGCATGGTGGCTCACACCTGTATTCCCGGCACTTTGGGAGGCAGAGGTGGGCGGATCACATGAGGTCGGAAGTTCGAGACCAGTCTAACCAACATGGAGAAACCCCATTTCTACTAAAAATACAAAATTAGCCAGGTGTGGTGGCACATGCCTGTAATCTCAGCTACGTGGGAGGCTGAGGCAGGAGAATCACTTAAACCCGGGAGGCGGAGGTTGCAGTGGGCCGAGATTATGCCATTGCACTCCAGCCTGAGCAACAAGAGTGAAACTCTGTCTGAAAAAAAAAAAAAAAAAAAAAAAAAAAAAAAAAAAAAAAAAAAAAAAAAAAAAAGGAAAAAGAAAACACGTGAGAAGGGAGAACTTATTTACATCATTCTAATGTTGAACACTAGATTTTATCATGGTTAGCAGCTGTGGGGTAGGCTGAGTTTGGGGCCAGTGGGATGAGCAACAAGAAGGCTATGTTGCAAGCAACCACATGTGAAGGAGAAATTTAAACGAGGTTATGAACAGGTTTTTAAATAACTATGTCAGGCCTAAAAATAAATGTAGAGGCAGCAATTATGATAAAAAAAAATTCATAACATTTACCACATAAGTACATTTATCTCTAGTAAAAAATATTAACAATTGAAGTAAATAAAATTTAAAATATATTATTAATTATATCAAGGAAGCAGAGACCAACTATATACTTTTGTAGTAAAACATTAAAAAATGCATTATGAAATCTTTAATAACATTCTGAATCCTACCAAAGGCTGAAAACAGACTTTAAATTGCATTAACAGAACAACTATGAGGGCCACAGAACTTGCCAACCTAAGGAGTTAATGTATCATCTATGGTCTAGAAGCTGGCTATGATTAGGAAGCTGTTATGATGAGGATACAATCCATGTCAAGGGAACCATGATTCGGGTAAGATACTCTACAGATACTAGATAATTCTATTTGGCAGAAAAACCTAAGAAACATAGCTTGGACTCCTTTCTACCTTCCATATTTTACTCAAGTGAATCTAATTGGCAGAACCCAAATTGCACACAGAACTCAAGCTTCAAGTGGTCCTAGGAAACATAGCATTTTAACTTCCCAGCCTGTGCAGCACAGAAAGGTTGAATAGACAGAGGTGAGGAAGTGACTCAATTCACTACTATCCACTATGACCAATGTCTAAATAAAGGAACATGAATTTTAACCCTATTGGAATTTACCAACAAGAGAATATACCATAAAAGAGAATACAATACTTGTAAAAACATCTGTAAAGACTCATTATAAAAAAATATTATTTTAATTTTGTGCAAATTAGCTTTCCATAATAAAAATTCAAATATTCCATTTCATTCATTTATAAAAGTCACAGCAGGTAACATAAAGGTATGCTTTAATTTCTTCATTTGAAATTGTGATACATATTTTGATTTAACTATTATTGTCATTTTACACTGTTTCATGTAATATTGAAATTGAAGTGAAATTGTCTGTTTGAATGCAGGCAGCTGGCATTACTAATCTTGTTAAGGAAAATATGTGCTTGCATAACTGTAGCAATGTTAATCTTTACAAAGATTTTGTATAGTGCTTTCTGTGTTTACCACCTTAACAACTCAGGTTTGTTGGAGTACTTGTCTTGCAAAGTAAAAATTAAGTTTTACTTTGATGTCTATTAGTTGGCATGGTTATTATTTCTAGGTTACAGTATTTCACTTGGCATACTGCAAATACACAAAATATTGAATAATGTTGGGCCTCAGGATACAATGCAATGGGCTAGATAGCTTTATGTGTGGAAAATAAGATTAAAAGTGTCTCAACCAGGGTTTTACTGATAATAAGTCATGGATTCGGCTACAAAATAAAACACGTGTATTGAGTGTCTACATAGGCTTTAATAAAAACAGGTGAACTTAGGAGAAAATTAGTCAAGAGAAAACTCTGTCTTTAAAATAAATTTGTAGCCTAAGTTAAGAAATTGCAAAAAGGAAGAAGGGAGAACAAAATAAAATCGAACTTATAAAAAGAATATCTAGGCAAAATTCAATAAACTAGAATATTTTCACTAAAAATTATAGCCAAATAGCCAAGATCTCCAGCTTAAGCAGTTTAATAAATTGTTTTATTTAAATAGTATGCAACACATTCTCACTTCAAGTGAAGAATCATAGACTGATACTGGACAGCAGTTCAGCTATATGGAGGACAGAACCTTAACGCAGCTTTTTCCTGGGTGCTCTCAGGAGCATCAGTTATCTGCCACTCACATCACCACTGCAAGATCCTGAAGCTTCTAATCTACAACACCTAGAACAGATTCACATGTCACGGATAGGAAAGCTTGTTTGGATAACTGACAATGAAATCATCAAATTTCATTTATCCCACAAGAATAGGTTAACTAGGAGAATAAAAATATATAAAATGACTGTTAATAAAAATATAATAGCAACAGGAGAAAAGGTGAAAAATAAATGGGAGAAAATAAAGCTCTTCTGAGTGGTTTTTTGACAGGTAAAGAATGAGGCAAATGAAAGTAATTCTTCACACAGTAAAACCTAAGACACTGTTGTTTTTTACTAAGTGCCCTGGGAGGTAGCGAAAGTAAATCCTCTGAAGGAATACAATTTGATTCCAGCATCAAATATTCCCACAGATAGTTTCCCAAGGAAAAAAGAGATGCTCACAGTAAAATATAACTAAACATCCATGAATCAAGGCACCAGCAGAAAAAGCAGGAATAAGAATCAGCAGAAGTGGAGATGAAAAATCTAAAAAGGAAGTTAAAATACATGAGGAACAAATTGAGTTCTAACGCATTTAATTAAAGTTTAAAAGGAGAATAGTGGGAAAATGGGATTGAGACAAGTATTTGAAGGTCTTATAACAGAGAATTTTCTAGAAGCGAAAGAAGACAATCCATGGCTTCAAGAGATCTAATGAACCCCTCAAAAAAGTTAATTACAAAGAAATCCAGCCATGTGCGGTGGCTCACACTTGTAATCCCAACATTTTGGGAGGCTGAGGCAGGTGGATCGCGAGGTCAGGAGATCAAAATCATCCTGGCCAATATGGTGAGGCCCCATCTCTACTAAAAATACAAAAATTAGCTGGGCATGGTGGCATGCGCCTGTAGTCCCAGCTACTCAGGAGGCTGAGGTAGGAGAATCACTTGAACCCAGGAGGCAAAGGCTACAGTGAGCCGAAATCACGCCACTGCACTCCAGCCTGAGCAACAAGAGTGAGACTCCATCTCAAAAAAAAAAAAAAAATGGCAAATATTGTAGAATTAAGAAATAAGCAAAATAGTCTAGGTGCAGTGGCTCACACCCGTAATCCCAGCACTTTGGGAGGCTGCAGGGGGCAGATCACCTGAGGTGGGCAGATCACCTGAGGTCAAGAGTTCAAGACCAGTCTGGCCAACAGGGAGAAACCCTGTCTCTAATAAAAACACACAAAAATTAGCCAGGCATGGTGGTGCATGCCTGTGATCCCAGCTGCTTGGGAGGCTGAGGCAGGAGAGTCACTGGAACCCAGGAGGCGGAGACTGCAGTGAGTTGATATCACCATAGCACTCCAGCCTGGGCAACAAGATTGAAAAACTCCTCCTCCTCAAAAAAAAAAAAAAAAAAAAAAAAAAAAAAAAAAAAAAAAAAAAAAAAAAAAAAAAAAAAAAAAAAAGGATGAAGCAAAATAAGAGGGGGATCAAGAGTGTGCATGTAGAAGTATTTATAATTTTATGTGAGGTGGTCAGTGGATGTGGTAAATATGTGAGTAAATCTAAAAACTAGTAATTGAACAGAATAATAATGTCTTGTTAATGTAACAGAATGAAATTAAAATATATAATAATAACATGTCAGTCAGAAGATGTCCAAAGGGAGCTAAACTATACTAATGTTCTTGTATTTTTGAAAGGGAAGATAAATGAATTTATTAATATTAGACTTTAAGTATATAAGACAAAATCTCTAGAACTCTCTCCCTAAAATTAGTAAAAAATCTATATGTTCCAAAATTCTTAGGGAAAAACTTTGATTGAAAATGTTTTTGTAATAAAAGGAAACCAAAAAAAGAGAGTAAAAAAAAATGTTAAACACAGAACAAGTACAAAACCAGATGGCAGATTTAAACTCAAACACATTAGTATTACATGAACTATAAATTGATTTAATGCTCCAATTAAAATCAAATGAGAACTAGAATTAAAAACCAAAACTATAAGCCTCTTACAAAAGACTTCCACAATGCAATTACACAAAAAGTTAGAAAAAAGAATGAAAAATAATAACCATGCCCATATGAAGCCAAAGAAACCTAGCCTAACTCTATAAATATTAGACAAGAGATTTCAAGGAAGAAAGAGAATAACTCAAAATTATACAGGTTTAATTCAACAGGTAGACATAACAATTGCAAATCAAATTTTAATTAATATAGTCTCTAAATCTATAAAGCAGAATTTATAATATGCCTATCAAGTTGTTTTGCACATACATAAAATGACTAATTTAATGTTTAGGGATTTTACACTTCAATAAAAATGGCCTTCTTGGAAACAGTCAGTTTTAGTTTGCTTTGAATTGTTTTTTAAAATCTGAAATCAATATTATAATCTCTGCTTTCTTTTACCTGTACTTGAATAGTATATCTTTGACTAACATTTAATTTATAATCTCTGTATATCATTTTATTTTAGTCAACAGTTTACTTTTTTTCCTTAGTCTTTCAACAAGTGAGGTTAACTCATTTACAATTATGATCCTAACAGATATGATTGAATCTACTTCTGGTTTTGAAGGCGATGGAGCACATTCAGACATAAGAAGATGGTGAACACTGATTGGATTTAATTCAAGTTCCAATGTATGGGAGCTGGCATATCACTCAGTCTGTCTGTGCTTAACTTCCTTTGTTTTTAAAGTGGAAATAACAATAATAATGTATTATTAAATATATTTATACATATAAAATGTTTAAAATGGTGCCTATAGATATGCACTTAATTAGTATTTTTTACTTTATTCAGATTTTTATCATATATTATTATTTTACCTTCATCTTCAATAACAATAAGCTTTCTCCTTAAGAAATATTTATTATATTTTAATTTCTTTTAGTTGTCACATTAAGTAAAGTTATGGGGCATTAAACTAATAATTGAATAATTTAATGCTCAGTACCTGCTGTTTTACTCCTAAAATTCCCCAAACTTTTGAAACTCACACTATGGCATGATACACTCTAAGGAAACACAAGGTTGAAAGAAGAGTTAATTTATGTTTTAATCTGTTTTCGATTGCTTCAGGAGTTACCGATGGGGATGGTTAGAGTGCTGTCAATATATGATGGTGAAATGGGTTCCAAGTGATTGGTCTTTGTTTTGTCTGCAGCTCAGCTTCATCTTCACACCCCATCTTTCCCCCACACTCTTGAGTGGTCAGCCAACAGTTACCCTTTCTCTTCCTCTTATTGACTTTGCCACAGAGCTTCTCATTAAGGAGGTTAGCAAGTTACCCTTGTTATTTTCACTTTAAACAGTGTATTGCCCTATAGCTAGTAGAAGTGTGTGGCATATGACACCATGCTGACATGGGATTTCCCCCTTGAGTTTATTCATTTGCTCATTTCCGCAAGCATCAGGCAAACGATGAAGGCCCAAACTACAGCACAATCTTTACCAGAAAACGTAAAACTTAAAATTGACTTTTTAAAAGAAAACTTGGCCCTCTTCACAGGCATAGCTTTCACTCACCTCTTTTTGGTAGTGGGCTGCTATTCCTTTCATAACAGACCTTTCACATTTCTTTTTCTTTTTTTTTTTTTTTTGGAGTGCAGATAGCCTGGCCATCTTTCATATTCCATAAGACATCAAACTTTCTTTACAGTCACTCAACTAATGAAGTGTCTACTTAGATTTTACATTTCTGAAATCATGTTCAAACCTCAGAATGAGATTATACTTATTGTTTTACCACTCTTGGCTTTAATTTAGGAGAAATTACTAAAAATAATTTGCAATGATAAATTATCTCACAGCTACATCTCTGATGTAACATGATATTAAATTTAAAATCATTTTTAGGTATATACAATGTTGATTTTTCAGTCTAAGAAAAGGAGACTCATTTTATAAAACATTAATTTTTTATAAGGATAAAATAAATCATGGGTTTTCCAAAGAATTCATAGTATTGTTGCCCTAAAAAGTAAGTGCTTCCAAATGTATACGAAATTCAAATATATTAATACAAGTTCTATATATATTTAATTTTTAAAGAATATGCAGAGATTTTAAATTAGGGCATATTGTAATTTTTTGCCAAAACAAATTTTTCCATTAGTGATATGCCCAACTATGCTCCATTAAATAAGTCATGCCTAGGTTAAGAGTTTATTTTTAAAGAATTCCTGATAAACTTGTGGATATCTATCTAATTAAGCTAAAAAATAAATGAAACTTAGGGAACAAATAACTTTTTGAAAGGTAACAGATATGCATTTGATAATTTATTCAACCAACATTTGTCCTGTAAATGAGATATTACTATGCAAAGACACATTTTAATTCTGAAATAACTGTATAAAAGCAATGAAATCTACTTTACAAATTAAGTAGTTATAAAATTAATTTATCAAAGTACAAGTAGTAGGGGGCCAAATTAATGAAACCACATTCTCCTACTGAGTTTACATGGGAAATAAATAATTTGAAACCAGAACTCTTCATGAATCATTTGTTGTAAATTGCTACTAGGACTAATAAGATGAACAAATATTAGATGAGCAAGTTTCCCAAATAAAACAAAATCTGACTTTCTGTTATGAGAGAATATTGATTTTGCTATGTTAACAATTCCCCAAACCACAATTGTTTAAATAAAAATAAACAAAGACTTATTTCCTACTTATTCTATGTGCATATCAAGATCAATGTGAGCAGAGCAGCCACTCTCTATAATGTGGCTAGTTGTGGCAGAAGAAAATGAGCTTGAGAAGGTCACACTGGCAATGAAATCTGGCCAGACGATACATCTGTTCTAAATTCACTGGACAGAACCTGCCTTAAAGCCTTATCTCCCCATACGGAGCCCCCAAAAAGTACAAACCTATCACATGTTAAAAAAAATGGGGTAGGGAGTTGGGGAGGGATAACATGGGGAGAAATGCCAGATATAGGTGATGGGGATGGAAGCAGCAAACCACATTGCCATGTATGTACCTATGCAACAATCCTGCATGTTCTTCTCATGTACCCCAGAACCTAAAGTGCAATAGTATATATATATAAATAAAATAAAATAAAAATAAATTAAGAAAAAAAATGGAGAGTTGGAAATAATTGAACAGCATTATCACTATCATATTTTTCATACAGTATTTTCTAAATGTGTTAAGCTGACAATAACACAAATGATACAGTAATAGTAAACTAATATCAAAAAGCAATGATGATAAGTTTAAATATTTTATGGCCTTTCTGTACTGATATGTTATAAGGTATATATTTGCCATGCCTTCTAATTTTTAAAACTTTATAGTAGTACTTCCCAACATTAGATTTTTCATATGCCAAGATACTAATGTAGCTACTGTTATGAAATAAGTTAGTTTTACATCCTTAAAGGCATTATATTTTAAGGAATGTGAAAAATATTTCACAGGTTTATCATCACTTTTATATGTTCTATTTATCTTCTGAACAGCTGGTCATTAATTCCTACTATACCTAATTTATAAATTAAATTTTATCATAAGTATGTATGTTTAGGGAAAACATAGCATACATAGGGTAGGGTTCAGTACTATCTATAATTTCAAGCATCCACTGGGGGTCTTGAAATGTATCCCCCATGTATAAGGGGACTACTATACTTAACTATGATGGCTCTACAAAATGTTCCATAATTTAATCAATTTACAGTCAATAAAATAACCCATGCCATACTGACTATCTTTCACTGTAAGGTAATAAAACCAGGATATTATTTGAATGCTGAAGCTTTCAGAAAACTATAAATTATAATGTGTTTAGAAAGAGGAAAACTTAAAACTACAAGAGGAGAAACAGTCAAGAAGCTCAATGAATGAATGAGTGATAATTATGGCTTAAAAGAGACAGGAGAAGAAATTTAAAAAAAAATGGGTAGGTAGCAACTACAGGCAGAAAAAGAGATGCAATTGAGGCAAAATGTCATGCTGACAAAAATTGAAAATAACTTTTCAACCTACATTTAGAAATGTTAAGAAGAAAGTATGCATGTAAGAATAAGTAATGAGAAAGGCAAAAGTTGGTACCAAATGGTTAAATGTGACCAATTATACAACAGCACAGGTAATGTTCTGAATCCATTAAAAGTGATAATTTTGAAGACTCCATAGAAATGTAGAATTACATTAGCAAACAACAAAAAACGTCAAGAGGTAAGTATGCTATAATTGCAAACATGTATGCACAAAGAAAACTGGAGCAAGAAAGAGCAAATGTGAACAGAATAGTGTGAAGGGACAGATTCCCCTTTTTGCTGATATTCTAAGTTTTGTTGTATATCATAATTTTTTCTACAGAAAAAAATAATAAAATAATAAAAATAATAAACGTCAATGTATAACAAGACATCATCTTAGTGACATGGTGAATAAATTTGAAACTGATAAAATGTTGGCTTCCTTAATAAGGCTCCTGAGTTAGTTGAAAAGATCAACAGAATTTAAAAACGTATGTACACATCAATTAGATTAATTTCTATATGCTTGGAGAAATTTATTTCTTAATTTGGTATTAAGATCTCTATTTTTATTTATTATCCCTATGAAACACACTTCTGCAATTGTCATCTTATTAAAATCTGAACCTGTAATCTCAGCATTTTGGGAGGCTGAGGAGGGCAGATTACCTAAGGTCCGGAGTTTGAGACCAGCCTGGACAACATGGTGAAACTCCATCTCTACTAAAAATACAAAAATTAGCTAGGTGTGGTTGCAGTTGCCTGTAATACTAGCTACTTGGGAGGCTAAGATGAGAGAGTTGCTTGAACCTGGAAGGCAGAGGTTGCAGTGAGCCAAAATCATGCCACTGCACTCCAGCCTGGGAGACAGAACGAGACTTCACCTCAAAAAGAAAAAAAAAATCTGAACCTACAGAAATTAAAAACTCAAGAACTGATTTCATCATTTTCTTTATTATGATAATACCAAAATATTTTCTAAAATGATATAATTATTTATTCACTCTATTAAGGAATCCTTATTAGGGAAAGAAGAAAGAGAGTGCCTTTAAAAAGCAAAAGTAACTAAATTTTGAATAGAGTAAGCACAGTGAAATCAGAGGAAACAAATGAGTTTTAAATTTTTATCTACCTGGATTAAAATTCTACCTCAGCGACACTGAGCAAATTCTTAATCTATAAATGTCAATTCCCTCATTTCCAGTTATCCTCATTACGATAGCAGTGAGTATCTCTGCCTGTCAGTTCCCTCATCTGTATAATGATGGGATCTAAACTTACTTTTTATACCTATCCATAATCCTCAAAACATCCCAGTTACAGTGCCAGACAATTCTAGGCATTATATGTCTTTCAAATAGTTTAATAAGCTCCACGATACTATGAAATAATTGCCATAGCAGAGATTAACTAGCTGTTAATGAAATTCATCTCCTCTCTTTCCTACACACAAACATGGAAGAGATTTCCTACCCATACCCTTCTTTTACTTAAGTGTGTCAGTCATAAGCTGGACCTAAATTCTGGTAAGTAGAATGTGGATAGAAATAATGTGTATCACTTCCACACTGGCCCCTAAAGGTTCTTCATTATCTTGCAATTCTACCTTATCTTGTCTTGACTAATGCCTGGATACCAACTCCCAGTGGAACCTGGGAAAGTAGAGCTGAGTTTCAGTTGATGCATCACATGATGGAAGCAGCCAGCACCTGGACTAGAGCTAACATTCTTTTTGGAATTTACATTATTGGGGAACACACTTCTATCGGATTTGAAACATACTACATTTAGGACTTTTTGTTACAACTGTCAATATTACTTTCACCAATTTGAATGCTATTATTTTTATTTTAAATTGAGAAAATTGAGGAGCTTTGAGTTTAATAAATAATTCATAATCACAAATCAGGTAAAGAGTTGCTCTAGAATACTAACCTAAATAATGTGCCTCTAGAACTAGCACCTACGTATTCAGTTTGGTTATCGATAAAAGATAACCAGTATACTAATCAAACAGGGCACACATTCTCAATTAGGATAATAGTACGTTCAAGAGGTTTATGGGAAAAGGGTAAAATTATGAGATATTACACTGTTTTATGGACTTCCTAAAGGCTGCAGTACATAAGCAGATATAGAGTATATCTACAATAGTAATGAAATGTTATGGGAGAGGGAGTAATTAGGAAAAATATATCTGGAAAGGCACCTTACGGGACAATAATGAATAAAAGGTTGAGACCTACTGAAACAGGGGATGGAGATTAACAACTCATCCCATTATATGAAGTACAAAGCAATCATTTTATTTTATTATTATAGAATTTATTGGATATACTTTTCCAAAGTTTAAAAATAATTCAAACAAATAAATAGCATATTGTCTGGCTTAGAATGAATGCCACTGAAAACTGAAGAAATTCATGTTCACACCAAAAAAACATGTCCAAGTCTATCCGAAATGAAGGAATGAGAAAGAATAACCCAGAACATTTTTGTGTATTTGCATACAACTTCTTTATTACAATGTGGATAAAATTAGGTATTTCAATTTAAAATTTTTTTAATTTATAAAAGAAACTCGCCAAGATACTTTCCAATTCTAAAAACTTCATTTACAAATGTTCTACAAGCAAGTAATTTCTGATATTTTTTCAAAGAGGATGTCCATAGCAGCGTATTTTGTAATAAAATTTTATCTTGCTTTGGAATAAGGAAAACAATTTAATCTTTGTTCAGATTATCTTTATTTTTTATAGTGACTAAAAAGAAATGTCTAAATGCTCTTGTCTTTTGGTTTAGTGGGGGAGAGGAGGGTATTAGTTTTTCACTTCTAAAAATTGACACCCAATAGATAAGAACTGAATTTAAGATGTTAGAATTGTGGATAAATGGCAGTTTTCATCTAGCATTTATCACTTTCCTTGCTGGGTCCTGCTCATGGTCAATTTCATTTTACAGTCCTTGCAATTCTTTCCTCCCATCACTCAATCAAGAATGAAAACTGTTAGGTAACCTAAATCATATCCAGGGGTATAAGTGCACATCAGAAGAGTACATCTAAACTGAACTTTCCCCAGAATTTAGATAGGAAAGTGACAGATTTTATACTCACAGAGAATCACAGTGAGTCTCAGTGTGATGCGAACTCAATCTAGCATGTTTCAGGTTTAGTAAGGATCTCCTCTCTTTCTCTAGAAACTCATTCCCTAAAAAAGGAATACAAAAGTGGCTCCAAAACAGAATAAAGGACTTTTGGTTTTAACTCTAATATGCAAAGAGCTTGCAAGTTGCTCCATCCTTAAAACAAGTAAAAGTTGGACAAACTGAAAACCATTCACTTTTCCTGAACCTATCAGAGAAGTGAAGTCACAAGGCAAACCGTCACCCTTCAATCTGGAGACAAGAGAAACACAACAGAAGTCTCACCTGAAACAGAAGTCACTGGAACTGTAAATTGATGAGGACACCATGAAATGGTAGTGTTGATGAAGTACTGGAGGTTAAGTATGAACTAGCTTGGAAACTAACTAGAAACTAGAAACTCTTGGTGGCCACAGTCTTGGGTAAACCTATACATTTTCGTTGGCTTTACTTTCAGAACACCCAGGATGTTCTCACCTAGACACACATCACACACAAACATACACACACACACACACACACACACACACACACGCACACATGCACACACGCGGACGCACACACACACACACAAAATCCTTTCATAACTCTGGCAGAAGAAATGAAGAAATAATTATTGTGAAATACATTCAAGTCTATTCTCCAGGGAAAATCACTTTCCCTGACCTTTATTCCAACTGGAGGAAGAAAACCCCTTCCAGCCTTCCTGTCAAAGCAAAAGATGAGGAACATAGTCATGAAGAGTCAGGGCTTCCAAGAGATAGAAATACTGCAGCCAGGTAAAGAAGTAGGGTACTGGAGATATGGGGGGACCTATATTACTTTAGAAATACTTGCAAAAGTTACATCCCCCAAAAGGAAACCATATAAAGACTGAGATTTAAT